>NW_006160142.1:2516050-2519358 GCF_000334495.1 Tupaia belangeri chinensis | reverse complement strand
TTTCTCACTTTCTATCTCTGTCTCTGTCTGTCTGGTGAGCACATGCACCCTATAGCAAAAATCTCTCTGAAAAAAAATTTAATTTAAAATAGCAATAACAACTCATTACATGTTAATATACTTTTATGAAAAATAACTAATTTTCAAAACTAAAATAATTTAACAAGAAAAGCGATTTTTTTAAATTTAAATTTATTTATGTTCATTCACTGTACATCATTACAGCATACAAAATGAGATTTTCCATGCAGAGTACACTGTATATTGTCTCAAACAAGCACATCAACATACATGTTACTGTCAACAAATAATTTTCCATTTCTTGTTTCCTGTATGTTTTGCCCCCCCTCCCCCATCCTTGATTTCCTATCTCTTACCCTCTGCCATCTCCCACTCTCTTCCCACACTGTCTCTGGTATCTATGTTTACTTTCTATACTGTTCCCCCCCCCCATTTTTTATTGAATTACTAAAGATCTTAATTAATCTAAATATTTTCATTGCAAACACAGCTGATATATACATATCCATGAACACAAGTCTAACTTTAGGCATCCTATAAAGTAGCACCTAGTTGAGGCTATATATCTTACTGCAGTCATCGAATGGATATTTTTTTTTCTGAAACTTTTTCTTTTTGTAACTTAATTTGCATGCTTTCCCTAAGCATTATCACAGCATACAAAATGTGATTTCCTATCCAGAATATACTGCATAGTGACTTAATCATGCATATTATTATCCAAAATTTTCCATTTATAGTTCCTAGAATTTTTTACCCCTCTTTCTGACCCTGTGTCCTTTCCCACCCTCTTCACCCACTGTCTCTGGTGTCTACAGTTGTCTTCTATTCCTGTGACTTGCATCATTGGAAATATCCTCAGTGATTGTCTTTTGGTCTTCAGACAGCTTCATTATATGATGATGAAGAAAATATATGATCTTTGATCTTTAGACTCTCTGAAAGGTCTCAGGGATCACCAGCTATTCTCAAAAAACACTTAGAAATTGCTGTCCCTTTTTGTCATCAGATATTTACTGAGCACATACTAAGTAGCAAGTTCTAAGGGTGGGAAATGCAGGATGACTCAGCCCCCACAATAGGAGAGAAGGCTGGCCTTAGAGTGAAGCAAAGATGAGTGTGTGGGAGTGTTATGAAGACTAGGGTGGGGATACACATGCTGATGATGCAGTTGGGTTGTTTAGAGCCCAGGGTGGTCAGAGAAGTCTGCTAAAGGCGGTGTGTGTCAGAGCTGTGGGAAGTAAGACCTGGAGACAGCCTAGGGAGAACTTTTCACTTTGAGGCCATAGCTGGTACATAGACCCAAAGGTAAACTGAAGAGTTAAAGAAACAAAAATGTCAACCTGGTGGCAGAAAAAATACTGAGGGAAAGAAAGAGACATGGATAGGATACATTTCCTTTGAGGCCTTGTAGACTGGTTAGGCATTTGGATTGGATTCTAAGTATCTTCTGTGAAATATGAGAAGACAGTGATACAAGCCATACAGTATTACCAGCTGTGAAGAGAGGAATTTTCTTTAAAAGAGGAAAAGGGAAGGAAAAGGGAAGACCACTCAAGGGACTGTTGTGTGAGGTCAGAGAAGACAAAGGCAGAAGTGATGGGCAGTCCTCAGATTTAAAACAGACAGAACTAACATTTTAAATTTCCTCTCTCAGCTACTTAAAATCCATTTCTTACCACTTTTCTGGCTTGCGAGTTCATTTGGAAATATCTTCTAGTCTTTCAAGGTCTTAGTATTCCTTCCAACATTTGTCATATCTTGTTCATCATGCCTGATTATAACTTACCTTATTGGCTGTAATGGTGCCTCTTTTTCTAGAACAAGTTTTCTTGTTTTCAAATGAAGATTAATAAAAGTTACTTATACAAGCTAAAAATATGATACCCAGACTTATATATGCAAAATATTCTGTGAAAAGTCTTATCAACTCTTTCTCTCTGTCCCTTCCCATCTGCCCCACTCTGAAGACATCCTCGGGTCCTGGATGTTGAGAGGTTACAGATGAGATATTGCTGACACAGTAGGAAGAGTTCGTCTGTGAGCCATTTTTGTTTGTGATGGTACTTGGAGTAAATAATATGTTGCCAATAAGACAAAAGCAACAGTTTGGAAACAAAAGTTGAAAATAAGAATAATAACTCATTTCTTCTCAAGGAGCTTACCTGTTAGGCTTTCCTTGTGAATAGATTCAGGAAGCAGCTGCACACGTGATGTGATTTCATGGTCTAGGAAGATACTGTCGGTTTCCAGCGTGCCTTCTGTGTGATGTTACTAACATATGAAATGCCCTAATTGCAATTTCTTTATTTGTAATCAAATAATGACTTTGCTCTTGTTAAAGTCAAAGACTCTCAAGAGAGATCAACAGATACCCATAATTCATGTTTTGGTTTTAATGGGTGATCTGGTTCCTCTATTGACAGCTACTTTGATGGGTGCAGGGTAAAAGATGTTATGATAGGTGACTGGCCCCACACTGCATCTGGTAAACCTTGTGTGGAGGAAGCCCGATCCCACATGATCTCAGTTCCAATCCTGACCCTGGCAGTTTGATAAACATGCCAGATGTATGTGCCCTAAATCCCAACAGGATGGAGAAATGGAGGAAAAAGAATTATGGCCTAACTGGAGCTCAATAGGGGTTGTTCTCTCTCTCTCTCTCTCTCTCTCTCTCTCTCTCTCTCTCTCTCTCTCTTTCTTTCTCTCTCTCTCTCTGGCTTACATATGCTCTCTGGCATAAAACAAAACAAAGCAAACAATAATAGGTTATGCTTGCTAGGAACCAAGAAGAAAACCACCAGACATCAGAAGAAGAAATGTAGAAAGTTTTCTCTGCCTTCCTTACCCTTGGCTTTTCGTGTTCTCTGTCTTCGTAGACATTATCTTCTCTGCCAAATTATGATTTAACTGTGAGTAGAGACCTGTTTAAAGTGTCCTAAGATTTAGGTTTTTATTTCTAACTCTCCTTCAAAGTACTCTCTTCTGGGACCATTAATTCTGCATCTGTAAGAAAGAGGATTTAAAATACTATGGGTGAAGTACAGATTTCAGTACAGGGACCAGCAGATGGTGTAATGGTTATGTCACTGGGTGGCATAACCACAGGGATAGCTGCTGTTCAAATCCTGGACCCAGTGGCTTTATACTCACACTGGGTACGTGTGCGTGCAGGCCAAACTCCTGAGAGGAAAGGAGAGGAGAAGGGATTGCACCATGGCCATCCCCCCAGGGGTTGATTTCTATCTTTCGGTCTCTCTCTCTTTGGCGCTCCGGCAAGTGCACGT
>NW_006160142.1:2408625-2516005 GCF_000334495.1 Tupaia belangeri chinensis | reverse complement strand
TTTTAATTTGCCAGAGGACATGAGCACTTGCTAGAGAGATGCAGAGAAAGAGAGGAAATGAGAAGTCATTTCCCATGGAAGATGGTCATGCCGCAATCCCATCGCCTCCATTTATCCTTTCCTGATTTTGGACATGCGCGCATATGCACCTGGCACATTTCTCTAGCCCCCAGGTTTGAGACTTGAACCATGCTGTTGACCATATGGAACCCAGCTGCCTTAACTACCGTGACACTGGCTGATGCCATACTGTCTTCTAAAGTCTCTTGAGCCACTCCCCCATTTCTCAATATTAGTAAAACCGAGGCTTAGGAAATTGGTGTGCAGAGTCATATGGCTAAAAAAATGATACTCGATCATGAATTTTCAACTATTCCCACTATATTATGTTGACTTTTATTATGATGGTTTGTAACTGCTATTATGTTTAACATATTTTCTTACTTCAAATTCTCTTTCTTTTTTTGTTCATTCTTTTGCCTTAATTGCACTCTAATTTTATGTAATTAAAACTATTGCTGGGAGCAGAGCCAACAGGTGGTATGGTGGATGGGATGCTGGACTCCCACATGGCTGACCGTGGTTCAAGTCCTGGACCTGGTGACTTGTTTTCTCACTTTCCCTCTTTCCTTCTGTTTCTCTGGCATGCACACATGTCCTATAGCAAATTAAATTAATAATAATAAATAAAATTTTAAAAAAAAGAACTATTACTGGGAGGAAGGGATTTAAAGGTTGACTTCCGTGTCCCAACCCCCTTCCCCAGCACACATCTCCAGAGGAAAGCAAAACCTTATTAGGTCCTCAGAAAAGTCATGATGCATTTTTGCATAGAAAACAAGAAAATTAAGTCATGACTTTTCCAACGACCCAATATATTAATCTCCTTGTCCACTGGACTTTGGGTAAACAGACTAATAATGATATTTGATATGAATAAGAGACATCATTTCTGTTCTTAGCAGGCTGTCCCTAGCTAAGGATGACCTAGAGTGAAGAGAACCCAGAATCTTTGAGGGAAGGGTCTGTGAGGCATGTCACATAAGCTGTTTGCCATTGGATGAGATATAAAATGTTTTATCTGAATTACTAGCTTATATGCTTTTTTTTTTTAAATTTCCAGAGGATACATTGCTCATGAGAGAGAGAAAGAGAGAAAGAGACTTTCAGTGGAGTACGTTCATGCTACAATCTTTTTTCCTCCTGTTTCTCCTTCCTGTCAAGATTTTAGGCATGCGTGCACAAATAAACTTTTCAGATTTTTCAGTCACTTGGCTGAGATTTGAACCCTGTGGAATTAGGCTTCCTTAACCACTGTACTTTGGGGCTAGCTTGATATCTTATATTCATGAAATTACTCAGGAAAGCTCAATAATATGTAGGATCTTTAATTCATGCGTATCTTATTGTGAGTCTTACATTTGTGGGTGGACAATGCAGGCATATATTCTGAAGGAATCTCAAGTAGAAACATGAGAGATAAACTACTTTGTGTTTTTTTGCTTCTGCCCAAGTTGAAATGTTACTGACACACTGTGTTGGTAAATAATCTCTCTCCTACTGCATGGGTAAAATCAAAGCCACCCTTTTAAGCAGTGAAGATGCCTGATTTAATTTTAGTAGTTATAAATCAAAATTAGGCTAGGAAACTATACCCATAAATAGCTGTAGAGAATCCAGCTGTTTTTATTCTAAAGGCACTCTCAGGTCAATTTACATGGAGATGATGAGACTGTGAGTTGAGAGAATTCTCCTTTAGCCCAGTCAGTTAGGAGCAGTCACCAGGATTTAAAGTACGCTACAGGGAGAAAAGCCTGCAATTAATTTTTTAAACACCAAGGAAAAATTGTGTTGCTAAAATGAAGAATAGCAGCTTTACTTTTTTAGTGATTGTTTTTGTTCCAAAGAACATTTTCTGGGTTAAACATGAAGACTGGGGATAAAAGGAATATCTGATTTCACCTCAAAATCAGTAAGGCAAAAAATATAACTCCTACCATTTCCTAATCAAATCAATTGATTTGTCCTTTGGTAGGATTAGTTTGGTGTTCTTTTCTGCATCTTGAGTTTAACCTAATAAAATTGTTTCTTAGATTCTGACTTTGTAAAGAAGAACAGAAACAAATCAGTAATCGTGAGTGTACATTTTGTTGGTTTCTGCTTATTTAATGGGAGAGACAGAAAGAGACAGAGAGAAGGAGATAGAGAGACACCTCCTTAACAGGGTTCCTTGCCACAATTCTCTCTACAGACTTTCCAGCCTCAAAGGCTAGAGAGAAAGATCCTAGGCTAGCATAAAAAGATCCCAGGAATTTCAGAAGAAAATGCAAGTTCTATCACTACTTACATTTACATGTTGCATGAATTTGGACATGTTGCTTTAATTCTTTAGACCATTTTCCCTCTTAATTTCTGGTTGTATCTGGCTTGTCCAAGTCAGTGGAGGAACTGAAACCCAATCTTCCTGTGGCTTCCAGTATTACAGAGCATTGTGCTAGCTCAGTACCACTGTGGCTGGGCCGTTGAGTATTCAAGTTTATAAAGATAATCCTCCACTTTCAAAATAATTACAATATAGATAGAGTAGGTCATGGAATGACACAAAGATGGACAGATTTCAAAGATGTTTGTTATTTATGTCAAGTTTCTATAACATACAGCTTAGAAGTTGACCCAAGTTATGGCTTATCTTCCTTACACATGCAACAATAAATTGAGAGGGAAAATAGTCCAAACAGTTAAAATAATATGTCCAAATTGATGCAACATATAAATATAAGAAATAGAGATAGAATTTGCCCTTTTCTTCTCAAATTCCTGGGATCTTTTTTCTCCAACCTAATATATTAACTTATAGTCACATAACAATTTGTAGTTGGTAGCCATTGTCTAAAAATAGCATTAATCTTTACCTATTAATCTAATATAATTTAGTCCACAAAGTTTAAAATGTACAAATGGTATTTGAAACATTAATGGAACATTTGTATTATAAAAATACATAAATTTCAACTTTTCATACCAAAATAAACTCATACTTTCATTCTACTTTTTCCATGAACTTTTTCAAGTTCCTTCATGCAAAACTTGGATCCTTAGATACCATCTTTTTTTTTTCCCTTTATAATTTCCTTCATAGTTGGTGGGAATGAAACTGCTATCTGCACTGTATTTATTTCAGCAATGCAGAGTTGTGACATATTTGCATTTGTGATCACGCATTTTGGTCTGTGCAAGCCAAAGCCTTTGCACACGCGTGCAGGCAGGAAGGAAGAAGTGGGAAAGGTACAAGGCAGTGACAGAAGGATGAGGTTGTGATCCGAAGGACACCTCAGAGATGCCAGGAGACAGCCAGGGTAACTGTGGAACAGCCGACTCGCACTGTGACGTGGAGCTATTTTTTGCCACACCAGCTTTTCAACGGGCACCTCAGCCTACCTCCTGTGTCCTTTCTGTTAGCATTTAGTATTATTGTGTCATTTAGTGGGTGTTCTCTTTCTCCATTTCATCTATCAGAATCCACTCACAGGTTCCATATCTTTGCTTTGTATATTTCTGTGCTCTCTCCTTTGGATTTCTCGCTTTTACATTTCCATTCTCCTTGTGATATGAAAATCCTTGCCCTCCTATCAGCAAGGATCAGCCTCAACAGGATGCATTTAGGGGAGTGAGCCTGCCTGATGGTACATTCCCTGACTTTGTACCAGGAAAGTAGTTTTCTACTCCACCCACCAAAAATTGTGACACAGCCACTGATAATTGAGCACTTCATTGACAAAATCTACTCACAGTCTTGTGTCTTTTCCAGATTGAGCCTTCTTAATTAGGTATGAGACTCATGGGCTGTCACAGATTGGGATGTAGGACAAATATTCACAAAATGAGCATTTTAACTGGCAGATAAACAGTGATTGATAGTGGTACTTTCCTGTTGTGCTAATGTGAGCGACTGACAAGGACAGATTAGAAGGGGTGTGAGTAATTGTTTAAGTGCAACACTGACAGAATGACTCATATTACCCAAAGGGGAAAAAAGAAAAAAAAAAACACACAAAAATTAAGGAACCCTCCCAATTTTTAGAGTCAGGTCATTATTGCTGGCAAATCTAATGAGATTGCAAAAATAACCTTTTTGTTGATGGTTCATAAAATAAATAGGGACGAAATAGTGGTAGATGAGCGATTTTGATTCTTTGTGTTATATCATATTCGAATGTGGCTTTTCACACTCTGATTAGAATTTTAAACATGTCTGGGAATTAAAAAGAAATAGAAGTTATGAAAAGAAAAATCTCCACAGAGTGGCTTCTTAGGCAGACTGGAATGCTTTGACCTTGAAAAGATAAATCCAGAACAAGCTAAAAACAGCACATGGTATTACTGTTAACATGCAATACATAGCATGTTATTGTGTTTCACAAAGAAACAATGAAAAGGAGAAAACAAGAAGAGAAAAAAGGGAATTACGTTTAAAAAGGACAACATAATGACGCAGTCTTTACTAATATTCAAAGGCATTTTTTTCCATTTATGAAATAGATAGATCCTGTTTTTCTCAGAGAGGATAATTCCTATAATGCGTTTCAAGACAATTTTTCTTTAAATTTTCTTAGTTAACAAGGCTTACTTGAAAAATAAAAGAAAGGGAGGAATTAGTAGGGATTAGATGGAATTTCTTCTTCTCTGTGGTCTCAAGTCAGTTCACTTGCCAGTACTTTCTTTGTTTTCACATAAAGACATATCTCCCAAAGCCAGCCTGAATCGGTATGAGTTACAAATTTAAGGCTCTTTTAGATGAACATAGGTAACCTCCGTTTACATAGCTTCAATTTACTTTACTTTTCTAGAGGTTTCTGTTTTAGAGGTTTCTATTTTATTTCTTGTGTAGTGACCTTGAGCTCACTGGAGAGAGAGACAGAGACAGTTGGAGGGAAAATAAGTAATCACCCCCCAACCCCCCCCACACACACACACACAAAGGGGAATGACCTTGATATAATCCCTTCTCTACCGTCCTCTTCCTGGAACCTTGAGCACATGCACACACGCATCTGGCAGGATTTTCAAGCCACCGATCTGGGACTGAAACTGTGGTTGGCTATGTGGGAGTCCAGTGATATAACCACCATGCCACATGCTGGCCCTAGATAGCTTCAATTTATATACAAATATGTAAAAACATCTTTTGGAAGATTTGCAAAAAAAGATAGTATCTTCTTCATAAGAAATGGGAGCTATTAGGCTGCATTTATAAATCAGAGTGAGAAGGCCAAGGGAAGATTTTCTATGGAAGCAGCCCTGACTGCCCTCAGAATTGTTATGACCATCGGAGGACAGATTGTAACCAAGGAGGGCTCGTGATATGCGGTGAGGAGAGGAGTCTTAAAGGGAACTCGGTGGTCACTCGGTGCTCTTTTCTTTTTCTTCTTCTTTTTTTTTTTTTTTTTTTTTGCCTTAATCCACTCTCAGTTCTATAGACGGCAGTATTATTCTGCAATGTAAAAGCAACAATCCTGATCATAAAAGAGTAAAAAAGCATCACAAATCTTTATAATGGCATGCCACAATAAAACTGCTCATGTGAATTGTTTCCACATAAGAAAATAGGACATTTTCATCCTTCCTAAAGAAATAAAATGAACTTCTGAAAATGTTTCAAATTTCTTCAACTTCAATGTTAAAAATAAAGTCTCATTTCTGGCATTGTTATCAAAATGCCTAAATGCCTTGTGAGATAACAAGGTTAATCTGAACCTGTTATAGCAAGGAGTTAACACTATATAAACACTATTCTGAGAACATTTATTTCCTTTTACATATGATTGCAGTGTAAACCTCTCCTGTAATGGGATATCCTTGAATACAATACAATCACGCAGGTATTGTACAGTCTGCCAAGCCCCATTTTATTCCTGAGATTTTCTTCCCATACCTGACCTCTTATTTATTATTCCGTTTATTTTTACATAAGAAATTTCACATCTACAGAACACGGTGTATGAAACCAACCCACAGTATGTAACTTCTTTACATCTTTAAAGACTCCATGTATTTACCTAAATAGAGAATATGGCCATTAAAGATTCCTGTCATGCCTCCATCTAAAACATAGTCATTGACTTTTGAAGTATTAAAACAAAATGCCTTTGGAAAAATATCATTACAGGGTGGTGAGGGTATTAAACAACATTGTCGATTTAACACTCAGCTTAATACCTTGTTTGATCTGTTGTACCTGATGGGGGAGTGGACAGATGGATAAGACAGGAGCACAGTGGTTCACTGATTCTTACAGTAGAAGGAGAGAATGGGAAGAGTGGTTAATTTAATGTTTGTCTGTGTTTATGAAAGACAGATTCAGGAAAAGTACTTTAACTATTTATTTAAATCTTCCTTGGTTTGTGCCACTTAAACCAAAGAAATCACAGTTTTCAAACTCAGACTTCGGTCCGATCTGTGCTATGAGATGGCACTTAGGATAAGAGTGCTTCAGTGCAGACATGTACAGTATTCCTACACAAATATTTGTTCTCAGAGCCACTAATTAGAGACACATTACAGTTCACTTGCATCGCACACAGTCTCACACCCACGAATGCAGTTGTGACACCTGCGAGCAAGGATTTAGCGAAATTCAGAGACTTGCAGTTGTTTTCCTCTTCTCATCAAATCTCACATGCGAGAGTCTGATGGCTTCGTAGTGTGATGCATTAGGGTAGTCATCCATTTGTTGCCTCTGGATGGTTTTTATTCTATACATAAAGAGCACCATCAGAATTTCATAGGTCTGCATGCTGAATCATTCATAGAATAGGCCATCAAATGCATATTTATGCATGTCAGGAATATTCTGTTTTATAACACTATGCTTTTCATTACGTTTTGCATTTCAGCTTATGTACAATTATCAGCTAGCCTCGCAGCAAATTGTATAGGCTGCGAAGTTGGGTTTGACTTAAAATTTGATTTAAAAATAAAATGTTAACATCACGGCATTTTGTGTGCAGTTGTTATGCAAAATATGAACTTCTGAGAAGCTCCCAATGGGTTTATAAAGTTGTTGGCCTTTATTTTCTCATTTCAAAAAATGTTTTTGTTTAGACTAAGCAGTGGATGAGAGTCTTGCATGTTATTTCCTACATTACACGTTCTTCTAGCACTGATGTACAATATAGATGGAAAGAACTTCCTCTTTTACTGCCTTAGAGCTTATTATTTATGAGGGAAGAGGTCATGGGGTGAGAACAAACAAACAAAAAGTACCACAGCACCAAATCAAGAAACCATAGTGTGTTTAGACATAATATTTAAACCAAAGACTTCTGGGTGGGAAATCTGGACTACTTCATAGAGAACGTGATTTTGAGCATGATTTGTTATACAGAGGATTTAAAGGATGGAGTGCAGTTGTCTGCACTAGCCCGGCATTTAGAGCAGAACTGCCTTGGTGAAGCTAGCGGTTACCATACCATCAGGGGCTTATGCTCACAGACATTGGTGAGGTGATGGAACTGTTTAACTGTTTTGTTTTGAGCCTCTTCTTCTTCTTAGGTTTTAAACATTTTGGGGAGAAGGGTTACAGTAAGGGCTACAGAGATTATACAGTTTTATGGATTTGGCTACAATGATTTCTTTTTCATTTTTCTTTTTAATGTAACAAGTCTGCACGTATTAAATTTAGTTGAATGTTCATTTAAAAGATTTTGAGGTGGATCTCAATGCCATTTCTTAACATAGAATCAATGAATGGTTCTGCCTCATGCTTCCATAATTTAGGTCTAGTTGCAGAACACTGAACTATTAATAATCAATGGAGATTTCTATTTATTTTTAAGTCTTCAGATTGGGACAAGAATTCATTGCAGTGTGTTTCTTAGTTCAGTGTACTACAAAGAACACTGAAAGCCAACACACCATGTCAGAAACCACCAAACTCTGAGCAGCAGTGTTCTGAGGTGTTTCCTGGTGGCCTTGAAGCTTTTGGACTCTTTGCATAATCAATATTCTTCTAAGGGACTTCAAACTGATTTTACTCTTGACAGTGTTTGGAACATGCAGAGCCTCACCCTCCAGTACATAAGTTGGTGCTAAACAAAACAACAGCAAATCCATTGTAACACTGAGAAGAAAGGAAGGTGCTGACTAGAAAAGGAATGCTATCTCCACTTGCTTTCATCTTAGTTAGAATCTGAGGAACCTGACTGATTGTGTCTGGGTTTTAGGGATATCTGGGCAGGCAAAAAACAAACAAACAAACCAAAAAAAAAAAACCTCATTTTTTTCTTCCTACCCAACCTCATACCACTCTGTTTTAGAGAAGTGAAATCTCTTTCAAATGAGCATTGAGAGGGGCATTGGAAGAGGACAAAAGTAGAGTGGGTGTACCCTAAGTGAGCTCTCTAAGAGGGCTCTGAAGGAAGGGTTCTGTCTGCTACTGAGCCTTAAAAGTAAGTCATTCAGGGGCCAGCAGGTGGCGGAATGGTTATGTGGCTGGACTCACATATAGTCATCCGTGGTTTGAGTCCTAGACATGGTAGCTTAAACTCACGCTGAGCTCGTGTGCATGTGTGCCCAAAATCCCAAAAGGGCAATGGAGGAGGAGAGATCTTTAAATACCTTACTGACTTTTTTTTCCTACATCTTGGCTGTAGATTGCCTCACTATTCACTGGTTTTCAGCACTTACCTTGTCATGAGAGGCAACAAACAGAAAACCATTTTAATGAAATACTTGTTCCTCTCTGTAGTCAATGCTAAACATTTTGCATACTGAGTTGAGGCAATTGATAAGTCATGCCCTGCCTAATTATGAAAGTATAAAATCTTCCATCTTCAGGGCCAATAGTTGGCATAATAGTTAAGGCTCTGGACTCTCATCTGAGTGACCACAGTTCAAGTCCCAGACACAGTGGCTTAAATATCACACTGGGTTTATGCCCAAAATCTAAGGAGGAGAATGGAGGAGAAGGGATTGTGGTGTGGCCGTCCCCTTTGAAGGGTGATTTCTCACATTCCCTTTCACTGTCTCTATCTGTTCCCACTCTAGTGAGCACACACACCCTATGACAAAACCCTTAAAAAAAGAAGAGGAAAAATAAAAAGAAAAATAAGAAGAATCTTTCTCTTTTATTTCTTTCGGAGAGATTTTTGCTATAGGGCACACGCGTTCACCAGGAAAACAGAGAAAGACAGAGAGACAGAAAGCGAGAAATCACCCCCCCGGGGGGATGGCCCTGCTGCAATCCCTTCTCCTCCATTCTCCTCTCAGAATCTTGGGCACGCACGCACGCACACCCATCGTGAGTTTAAGCCACCGGGTCCAGGACTTGAACCATGGTCGACTACATGGGAGTCCAGCGACATAGCCATTACACTAGCTGCTGGTCCCAGAAGAAGAATCTTTCACCTTCATCCCAACATGGAGTTTAGAAAACTGAGTTGTGAATTCAGTACAAAGTTTCATTTCTACTAAATTTGACAAAATAGCTGCTGGCACTCTGCAGACATTAATTCCCATTTACATGCATAATACAAAAGCTGCCCTGACCTAATCAACCCATCACTGTGCATTTCGATGCATTCTTGGGGAAGAAGAGGCCCTGTTTCATTGACTTGGCAGGAGTCCCTGCCGTTGACCTTTAGTGCTATTACACTCTCCCCCGGGAGGGAATCTAGATGTGGTGGACAGAGCAGACTGAAGGCCTTTCTAAGAAACTGGATTTAAAAGCAAGATTTTCTTAGATGTTGATTTTTACTTGTAGTTTTAATGCGGTTTTATGTAGCGTTTTATAGATTGTATTCTTTAAATTGCTTCCATTTATTAAAACAGACAAGCAGCATTATTTTCAGATGGACAGAGGACCTAGAACAAGCAGGCTGATTTTTTTTTTCCTTGGGCTGGCGTGATCTTGTAGTGACATGATTTTCTTTCATGTGTATAAAATCATGTTATTTCTCCCCTAAGGGTCTCCTTTTGTATAAGCTCAGGGAATGTAGAGGGATTTGATTTTTTTTTTTCTTTTCCAGTGGCAACATCAACTAGTTACTAATAGATATAATAGGATGGCAACAGTGTACTTTAGCCAATGAAACATAATAACATCTTCAGAGAGCCTATTTGGAGAAGAATATATTGTTTCAATTCATATGTAATATCTGAATTTGTTTAAATCTGACTGGTTGGATTTAGGTTCTAGATTCTGGGGTTGTCTGTTCCTTTCAGGTCACTCTTTTTTCTCCAGACCAGTAGCTATCTAGCTTTGTATTTTTATTTTTTAAGAATTATTTTATTTAAATCTATCCATTTATGTATTTAATTTTACCAGAGAGGGATAGAGTGGGTGGGGGGAGAGAGAGAGAGAGAGAGAGAAAGTGAGAAAGCAAACCACCAGGTCTGGGACTCAAACTGCGGTTGGCCCTGTGGGACTCCAGCACCCTTCACCACACCACCTGCCAGCTCCTCTAGCTAGTTCTTAACTTAATTTGGAAACAGGAGTCTTAGAGTACTGTATTGCAGCAATGGCTCCTGAAGTAGCAAGAACCAAATTGGGCCAAGGCCTCACAGAAGAGTGAAATGGGTCAAACTTTCTTTGCTCTCTCGAAGCAGTCTGTTCTAAATGCTTACCCCCAACCCCAGCCTTTCTCTCTTTTCCATAAATATCAGTGACTTCTTGTCTATTTCAGTTCTATTAAACCCAGCTCTGAAGAAATTACCTCAAATACTGCTTTTGAATTCTATTTGTTTGTTTTTGCCATAGGGTGTTTGTCCTGGCAGGAGAGACTGAGAGACAGAAAATAAGAAATCTGTCCCCGGGGGCGGGGGGGTGGGTGGCCATACTGCAATTCTCTCTTTTCCCAGGATTTGGGGCACGCATACACCTGTGCCCGGCATAAGTTTCAAGTCACTGGATTCATGTGAGAGTCTAGCACCTTTGCTAGGTGACCAGCTAGCCCCTAAATTCTGGTTTTTGTATGCTGTAAATGACCAATAAAATAGCGATGGTTTCTCCAAATCCAGTGCCCTGAACGGTATGTAGATGAGTGATGTAGTTTCTGTGTGAGGTGACAGGAAGGGGTTCAGACAGTGAAGTGGAGACAGTCTGTCCCATCAAATTTGGCATCTGACCCCGCTCATTTCTGTCACATAGACATGCAAACTAGAGGCTAGAGGCTTTATCTTCTTTAAGAAAACTGGAAATCTAAATTTTTATTTACAATCTTATTCTTGTAAATATAGACAGCAAAGTCAATTTAAAAAAATCACTATGTCGGTTAAATAAACACTTTGTAAACCAGTTTCTAATCTCTAATTTAAATATGAAATATCCTCTTATATTTCTTTGCTGGGAGGAGATGAGGAAGGTTATATGGATTCAGCTTTAAACCTGAAAGAGTGAATTTCTGGTTGTATCACAGTATCCATCCAAAAGAGAATCATTTTGGAGGAAGATAGCTCTTAGCCTCTAAACTCACTTAAACAACATCTGTCTACTTTCAAAACTCTTTCTAGCAGGAACTATAGTTTTCACTTGATTAAGTCTGAGTGTAGTAGAAAAGTAGAACACACCAGATCTGCAGCCCCTGATAATAACATTGGAACACAGATACTAAAACAAAATTGCTATGACATTCTAAATGCAAAGGAAATATTGCATTTGAATTATGCAGAGGTCCTAAGTCTGATTTCACTGCAACACTTTTTAAGGTCAGACATTAGGAAAAAAGAAAGAAAGAAAGAAAGAAAGAAAGAAAGAAAGAAAGAAAGAAAGAAAGAAAGAAAGAAAGAAAGGAAGAAAAGTGAAACAAGATATGCAGTTAGTACTTTAAATGAGATACTAATAGGATAAAACAAAATCAGGAAAATTAATTTTAAAATAGATTTGAGAAGAGAACAGATCAGAGACTGCTCCAGTTTTTCAGCTCAAACTTAGTGGTTCCTGTACTCATTAGAGGAGGCTAAGAAAAGAGGTAAAGGGAAGAAAATGAAAAAATTCCAGAAGAAAAAGTGATGAGACTTAGTGTCCAGATGAATATAAAGAATGAAAACAGGGACCAGCAGATGGCGTAATGGTTGTGTTTCTGGACTTCCACATGATTGATTGCAGTTCAAGTCCTAGACCTGGGAACTTAAATGTGTGCCAGGCGTGTGTATGTGTGTGCCCAAAATCCCAAGAGGAGAATGGAGAAGAGATTGCAGTGTGGCCATCCCCTGTAGGGAGTGATTTCTCACTTTCTGTCTCTCTGTCTCTCTCCGGCGAGCACACATGCTGTATAGCAAAAATCTTTCTTAAAAAGAAAGAATGAAAACAGGGACCTCCCCATTGCCTAGTGGTTAAAGGACCAGATTCCACAAGCCTGGCTACGCCATTTGAATCCTGGTCCTGGAGACCTGGAAAACATGGTGGGCATATGTGTGCTTGCCCGAAATCCTGACCAGATGGCAAAAACGAGGAGAAGGATTGCAGTATGTCCACATCCCCCTGGTGATGGGGGTGCTTTCTCCTTCTCTCCTGCCAATGCACATGCACTCTGGCCCTCCCTCCCCTGGTGAAAAGAACCAGATGACTCAAAATTTTCTGTCCTCAGCAGTGGAGAGACAGTGGTGGTGATAAAGTTTGTGGGGGAGAAAAATCATTGTAATTTGGGTTTTATCAAGTTGGAAAGGGTAGATTATCCAGACAGAAATCACAGAAAGGCTAAGTAAGAAAGCTGGTGGAATGCAGAGCTATTGAACATTCCTCAGTCTGTGTATTTCAGCTCCATGTATGTTTTACATTTAAAGAGAAAAGCGTAAGCGTAAGGGCTAGTTCTCAGTATGTGGCAGCAGTTACAGGGCAAAAGAGGAAAAGCATATGAAGAATAACCCAAGTGACATCTTAAAAATTAATGCAGAAGAAAGTTCATTAAAATAATAATAAAACTTATTTAAATGAGATGTTTATTTCTAGAACTTGTTTCTTTCTCTCTCTCTCTCTCTCTTTTTTTTTTTAAGTTTATTTCTCCTATGAGTGTAAGAGACACAGAGAGAGCACTCCTAAAAGGATCTTGTTGCCACAATACACCACTGGCCTCAGCCATCTTGGGTCATGGACAGGTACATGCCCTACACACTCAGGGAAGTCTCTAGACATGAACTAGGAACCTTCCAGTACAGTTGCCTCAGAGTGTGCCGTGTTGTACTATTGTACCACCATCTGGCCCTACTCCTTTAAGAAGGAAACAGACCAAAATTGAACCCTTTTATAAGAATTCATAATTTGAGACCATCAGATAGTGTAATAGTTATGTCGCTGGACTCCCATGTAGCCGACCGCAGTTCGAGTCCCATACCCAGTGGCTTAAACTCACGCTGGTTGCATGTATGTGTGTGCATGCCCAAGATCCCGAGAGGAGAATGGAGGAGAATGTGGCATGGCATCCCCTCTGGGGGTTGATTTCTTGCTTTCTGCCTCTCTGTCTCTCTCTGTCTTTCTGGCAAGCACACGCGCCCTATAACAAAAACCTCTGAAAATAAAAAAAAGAATTAATAATTTATAATAATTCTTAGAAAATCACACTTTGAAAAGCAATTGATTTTTCCAGTTTGGGCCGCTTTTATTATTTAATGGTATAGTTGTCATCTAGATTAAAGTTCAGCTTTTGTGAATCATATTCTGTTCACATGTGTCAAAAAGATGAGAAAATTCCTAACATTCTGCAAGAATGAATAATACGTAAGAAAAGAAGTTTACAGTTTTATGAAAACTAAGCATGTCAAGTCAGCCTTACATAAATTAAGGCAGAGGGAACTTGAAACAGAAAGTCATGTTTGAAGTGTTTTCCATCACAATTTAATATGAACATCATCTGGAAATCTGGGAAAAGAGCCATCTTTGTGCATGTCACGATCCACACACTGACGTATAGTAAGCGATCCATGTAGTTGCTTAGGGATTTTAATATGTGTCAATTTGTGGTACCTTCAAGGTAGAAAGAGGTATTTAGGGAACAATTCAACTATGCAGTAAGAGACACTACATGATTGTATGTATTTTTTTCGATTTTTCCTGAGTTTTCACATTTTCTAATTTTACAGAATTCTTCAAAGTTACTCAGTTTAGCATTAATCTAAAAATGCAATTATAAATAATATAATTCAGCCAGCAGTATGAATTTAGTTTACTAATTAGGCCATTGTATTAGCGTTCGGTGAGATTTGCAGGGATAAAAGTCATGGATAACCTAGCAAAACTGAAAGAACAGAGGAAATGGCAGGAAATCAAAGATGGATAGACAGGGATATATGATAACTCCTCAATGTCATTAGAGAAGATTGTTTTACAAGCATTCCAGATATCTATTGCTTTCTAATTTTTGCAACAAAACTTTATTTTTCCTTTTACAATTTTGAAAGTAAAATACAATGCTTACCTTGTTCAGTTGAACCTGCTGACATAAGTCAACCCCTTTTTGATAACTCAAGGTCATCATTATGAACATTGCTCACTGTGCTGTATGATGATGCCGTAGCTCCTTTGGGGCTGCTGAAGTGTGTAAAGCTATTTGCCCTCGTGCTAAGCTGCAGTGCTTTAAGTTCCCACATCTACCTTTTGTAATTCATTTTTAAATCCTTCTCTCTGAAGAGAGCTATTGCTCCTTATCATCAGTGTGGCTTCTTACAGAAGGTTTGTGTGCATGTGTGCCCAAAATCCCAGGAGGAAAATGGAGGAAAAGGGATTGTGGCATGGTCATCCCCTGCAGGGGGGTGATAGCTCATTTTTGCTGTGGCTGTCTTTTTTTGTCTCTCTCCTCTGAGTGCACGCACTCAATGGCAAAAAATAAATAAATAAATAATAAATAAAAAATAAAAGATTTAAAAATTGTGCCTGCTTACTGAGATTGCTTTTTTTTTTTCAAAAAAAGATTTACTTATTTATTTTTATTTATTCACTCACTTATTTTAATTTGACCAGAAAGAGTCAGAGAGAGAGAGAGAAAAATGTGAGAAAGCAAGCCAACAGGTCCAGGACTTGAAACACGGTTGGCAACGTGGGAGTGTACAGTGCCTTAACCACCATACCACCTTCTGGTCCTGAGATTGCTTTTATTCCTTTCATAGACTTCGAAGCATAGCATATATTGATGTACTGCATGTTTCTGGATCCTTGGAAATACCAGTTACTAAAAATTGTAAACCTTGCAAGCCTATTGGAGTATGATGGTGTTATCTTTCCTGATAATGGGAACAATATTGCATAATGCCATGATTCATTCAGGGTGGTTTTACTTTGTCTCCAGACTGACACCAAAGTATTGCATAAAATGCTAAGAAATGGTATTGACCCACTTTTAATGCACTTATACATGCCAACCAAAGCATGACATTCCTAATAGATTTTCTTCTTCCTTAGTTTTGTTAAGACAGGAAGTTTAGCACTGTAATTTTGAGAATATTACTTCCATCTGTCTTGAAAGTATATTTTTACCTTCTTTTTAAAAAAAGGAGATATTGGGAACCAGCAGTTAGCGTAATGGCTATGTTGCTGGACTCCCACGTAGTCGACCGTGGTTCGTGTCCCGGACCCGGTGGCTTAAAACTCATGCCGGGCGCATGTGCGTGCATGCCCAAGATCCCGAGAGGAGAATGGAGGAGAAGGGATTGCGGCGTGACCATCCCCCCTGGGGGGTGATTTCTCGCTTTCTGTCTCTATGTCTCTCTCTGTCTGTCTAGCGAGCGCATGTGCCCTACAGTGAAAATCTCTCCAAAAAAAAAAAAAAGGAGATATTCAATTGTGTAAGTGAACAAGAAAAATTTAAAGATGGCTAGGTTGTGTATTAATAATGTAAATAAGCTAAATATTTATGAAGATTTTCTTGGAGAAAAAAAAAAAGAACTTGCTAGAGGGTGTCCGTGCTTGCTGGAGAGAGACAGAGGGAGAGAGACAGAGAGAGAGAGAGAGAAGATGAGAAACTCCCTAACCCTTCCCATCCCTGGGATGGCCACACCAAAATCCCTTTTCTATTTCTCCTTTTGGATTTTGGGCACACATGCACACTTGCCTGATGTGTTTGGCAAACTACCAGGTCTGAGATTTTAACTGCCTGGTCCCCCATGTGGAATCCATGAGGCCATGTGGCCTCCTCAACCACCACACAACTGGCCAGCTCCCAATTCTCTCTTTTTAAAGTTTACTTATTTATTTCTTCCATGAGCAAGGTGAGGAGGGAGAGAGAGAGAAAGAGAATCAGTACAGCCAATAGGGTCTTGATGCCACGAACCACCCCCAGCCGTTAGCCAGCTCCAGATTAGGGGTAAGCGTGCACCTGGCATACTCAGGGAGGTCTCTGGGCTTGAACTGGGAACCTTTCAACTTAGAATTGCCTCATAGGACATTGCATGTTTAGTGTTGTACCACCATCTGTCCGCAGTATATACTTATTTTTAGGTAGAAAGATGCTACTTATTGTTATCAGTTGAGGTGATTTTCTGACACATCTATGTGCTCTCACCTGGAGTGGAAGTGATAGTAAGCTAGGAACGCTTTATTACACAATGAGCTTTAGGGTATGAAAGAAGGAAATTAATCCGGGTGTTATTTCAAAACTAGAATCTTAGAGGCTAGTAGGTGGCACGGTAGTTGGAGTTCTGGACTCCCACATCGCCGGCTAGCCACTGTTGGAGTCCCAGACCTGGTAACTTTCTTTCTCTCTCTCTCTCTCTCTCTCTCTCTCTCTTTCTCTCTCACTCTAGTAAGTGCATGTGCATGGTAGCAGATTAAAAATAAAAATAATACTACATACAGATAAATAATTCTTTTAAAACTAACTAATATAGAGAGAGTAATCCCAAATCATCTCTAGTTGATTTTGATATGTGGTGTGTGAGCTTTATTCTGTTATGTTTGGAGACTGTAACGTTTCAAAGAAGTGAAAACACTAAAAAGCTTAGCTGGAAGAGTTAGAACATTCCAGCTTTTCTTTCTGCCCGTGAGTCAACAGTTCTCCTTGCTCTATGCTAAGAACAGACAGTATTACTTCTTGGCGTTCTTCTTTGATTCTGTAGCACAGTCTCCTCCTGGTTTGATTGTGCCCATCAAAATAAGGGGGGACCTCAGCCCCTTTCCTGTATTCCAGGTGTCCTCCAGAAGGATGCCTCTCCATGCTCAAAAGTGTGTCATCATCTGCAGTCTTTACTTGGTATCTACCCAATTTTCTCTCTTTGAGAATCTGCCAGTAAAGCATTTTGGAAAAGAAAATATCAATGAGGCCAGGATCCCTGTCCTTATAAGGCATGTCTCAAGAGCTACCCACTTCTGGCTCCAGGGTGACACAACATCTTGTAACAAGTAGGCATGTCTTTCCTTTCCAACTCTGGGCCTCCATTTGTCACTGGAATTTATATTCCTTCTCTGCGTGACCCATAATCTAGAGCTAAAACCAGTAAAATAGGCTTGTGGGTTCTAATTCACCCCCTTCAATCATCTTGCTCTGCTCTTCCCCTCTGCCCCTTCTCTGAATTTCTCCCTGTTCTCCCAATTATCATCCTTATACAGTAGAACCTGGTACTGACTTATGATCATGGAATATAAGAGATCATCTAAACTAGCAATAAGCAGTCAAAAAGCCTCAATATGGAAAGGTATCATAGGATGACTTCAGAGATACTCTGAGGAAAGGAGCTTTAAGATTAATGAAACTTTTAAAGTCCAAATTTAAGAAGATGCTAAGAACTTGAGCACAAGATTTGCCAATGCTGGTCAGTGGTGCCAACGGCTAAATGCAGAGTCATAAGAGGTGATTCTAGTGGAAACATGTAAAATGAATATATACTCACCCAGAAAGGAGTTACCTTAATATACTTCTTGCACTTTCCATGATTGCTGCAATGCATTTTTACAAGGATGAAATTTAGCACAATAGGGTACTTTCTAAAGATATTCAATAACAAACTATGTAATCCATCTAAATTCAAAGGAGAACTTTTTTGCATTTGAAATAAAGTTTAAATTGTAATGCAGTCTTGTATGTTCTTGTTATATTAATCCAAACAATGCTTGATCATAATGTGTTGGTGAACTTGCCCCATGAATCTGTCCTACAGAACAAAACACCAGATGCAGTGCTTAGAATGGTGACTTGATAAAATTAGACTCATTGGGCAGGAAAAAAAAAAAAAAAAGGAATGCTCTAAATAAATGTCATTAAGCAGTTGAGAGAATGGAAATCAATTACTCTGATATCATCTTGGACCCTTACCCAATTGACTCCTTTAAAGAATGTATTTATGAGTGCTAAATAGGATGATAGAATTTAAAAAAAAAATCATATGAAGGAAAATTTAATATTCATGAATGTGGTTTCTAGAATACATCTTCCTATTAGCCATGATTCATAAGGATTCCAGAGGCGTCATGTAAAAGTAGGAGGTGATTTGTACAAATACCAGACACAATACTAATAATAGACCCTTGTGGCACACTCCATCTGCATGAAGGAGGAGGGATGGGTCAGGAATGGAGGGTGGGAAAGGGAACTGCTTTTCCAGATACTGGCCTGAGAAATGGAATATCCATTTACACTTTTTCTTGTGTCTGAACTATTTTCTATACATATTTTCATAGCCTAGATGTAAGGATTTAACAAAGAAACGCTTGTCTTTTGTAAGTGCTCAGAGAATACATCCCCAGAAGTTCAGTCTATTTTCTCAGCCAGCAGAAGTCAAAATAAATAAATAAATAATCAATTAATTCAATGAAAGTTCTCCAGACCAACTGAATTGACTAACTTGATTGGTTCTGTGACTGAATTAGGCCAGTACATTTAGTCACAGTTGCAGAGTTTTTAACTGAATGCTAACACAAAAGCCCTGTATTGGCAAAAAAGATTTAGATACAGTAGGTTTCTTAGAAAGTGTCAGGAGATAGGAAGGCCAACATTAAGATGTTCTGTCTTCAAGGTACAATACTTGTTCCCAAGTCTTTCAATAACCTGCATACACACATGCCAAAGTTAATTCTGGAAAAGAATATTAGTTATCTTGGTTGTTGAAAACTTTTTGAAATTCTGATCATGAGATTTTTCACTGAGCTAGAACAAAAGGTGTTATAAGCATGTCCCAAACTGGATGTTCCTTGTGTTTGTTTGTTTGTTTATTTCTCCCCCCCACCTCAAATTTGCTATTTCTAAAGGCAAAGATTTTTAACAAGAGTATTTCAAAGAGAAATAGCGCTTGCTACCAGCCCCTCTGCGGCTTGGCGCACACTCTGTGCTACTGGGTAACAAAGGATCACAGCAATGAAAGACGTGGTGGATAGATCCTCTGTCCTGTTATTCAAGAATGGCCACTTGTTTTTTTATAGCTCGCTCTTCTCCAAAACAAACCCTTGTATTAGTCACAGTTAGCACTTCATGGGCTTTAACACATGATTCAGTGCTTTTACATGTAATTTTAAAGTTAGTTAATGCCAAATGAATTAATAAATTACAGCAAGGATTTGGAATAGCTTATTTCCTCTTTGCCTCACAAAGCTTACTTGATTTTTTTAAGGCTCAAAGAGGAGCCTTACTGCTTCAGACCAAATTGAGATTTTCCTTCTTTGAAATCTTTTAGTACTTGCATAGCCTTGTCATTTGGTTTTTGATTTACATAATAATAATTATTATTATCATCACAGCTAACATTTATTGAAGGTTAGCATACATATGCCACTACTTTCAGTATATTGTGTGTATTTTTATAATTCTAATAACTAATCAAGTAGATTGAATATTATCCCACTACACAGATGAAAAAATTGAGGCTCAAAGAGGATAGGTAGTTTGCCCAGTATCATGTAGCTTGTAGAGAGCAGAACTGAGACTCAAATCCAGTAAGACCTATAGTCTTCATCACTAAGCTATATTGCCTTCTTCCTGGGGAGCTAACCACAGTGTAGGTCACTATTACACATCAATTTCTTTTACTCTTTTAGAGAAATTTTTTTTTGCTAGAGGGCACATGCACTCACTGGAGAGATGGAGAGAGACAGAAAGTGAGAAATCACCCCCTCAAGGGGAATGGCCACACTACAATCCCTTCTCTTCCATTCTCTTCTCAGGATTTTGAGCCTGCATGCACATGTGCCCAGCATGAGTTTTAAGCCGCAGGGTCTGGGACTTGAACCTCAGTCGGCCATGTCGGAGTCCAGTGATGTAACCATTCAGCCATCTGCTGGTCCCCATTTGATTTCTTAGTTATGCACATTCTTAGCTAATACTCTTCATTTTTATTGCTGCCCTTGTTATAGTTCCCAAAATTCAAATTTGTCAAAGAATAGTATGGTTCATTCAATAAGTAAAGTATATTTATGCTGCGTTAAGTTTAAGCTGAGATAACTGTAATGACAGAATGATTCATGGTTTAATTGTTCAATTTTTGAGATGATGTATAAATACTGTTTGTTTACATTGCATTAGAATTGCTTGAGTTAACATATTTCACTGTTGACCCCAAAGAAATCTTCTAGTTTATCATCACTCCACTGGCCAAACACAAATGCTTCTTTTTTCCTAAGTCTGCTGTGTATTTATCCAGACAAGCCAAGTCTAGTTGATTTTCTGATAACAGCAGAAATTTAAACCTTGTTTCCCAAGCAATAGTCTAACACAAAAAATTAAGTCATTCTTAAAATCTGTTTCTAGTATTGACTAGTAGCCCAAAATAACTTGAGCAGCATATTAGAAGCAAATAGTATTGCCAATCAGTGTAAAAATCTGTTGGCTCCCAAAATAGCCCTTGTGGTTGGTGTGGTTGCAGTGCTGCTTCATTGCTTTCTTCCATGGCTCATTGTTTGTTTGTTTTTTTCAATTCAAAGTTAAGCACACTAAAATTAAGTTTATCATCCCTTGCCCCAAATATATCTTTTTTCCTTTATTTTCTCTGTGTGTTAACTGGGCAACCATCCACTCAACCAAAAACCTGGGATCCATGCTTAACTTTTACCTCTCTTATCTCTCTGTATACGAGATCAGGAAGTTCTGCTATTCCTAGTCGAAAACACTTCCAGAAATCTCCTTTCTTCTCTGTGCCACTGCTACTGCTTTAGACCTGTCTTTGCACACCTAAGCTATTACAGTATCTTACTGGCTGGCCTCTGACTCCTATTTTCCACCTTTCATTGTCCATAGTTAGTAAAACTCAAAGTGATGGTACTCCTGTTAAAAAAAAAAAAAAAAAAAGATCCTGATGCCCCCATGGCCTAACAATGAATGACAGACTTCACATCAGAATGGAGAAGGCCTCCTCAATTTGACTCCTGCCTTCCTAAGTCTTTTGGAGTATTTACCTTTACCATCCCCCACCTCTACCCCATGCTCCCTTCCTTCAAACCACTTGGTGGTTCTTGTCAGCGCCTTTCTGTTAAAGCCTCTTATGCTTCTCTTCAGGCTGCATTCTCTGAAGTGAACGCCCTTCCCACCATTTACCATTTCCCTTCCAGACATCCTCACTGAGAGCTATTTACTAAGTGCCACTGAGTGCTATTTTTCTAAGTGCCACTCCACCTCTCCACATCTTTCTTAAGACTTATTACACATTATTATAATTACTTACCCATCTGTCTTTTTTTTCCCCATCTTTCTTTTCTACTAGTTAGCAGTTTTTGAAGATGTTATTCTCTGCTTTACTTATTGTTTCTTCTCTACCTTAAATGAACCCTGATAAATGCAGTGTTTAATCTATTGAATGGCTAGTTCAATTACCAGATGAATGGCTACATCTATTTCTTCTTCTTAGGCTAGTATTTTTCCAACAAATAACTTTTACCTCTTTTTTTTTGGAGAGTTTTTTGCTATAAGGATACGTGTTCTCACCAGAAAGACAGAGAGAGACAGAGAGACAGAAAGCAGGATATCACCCCCCAGGAGGGATAGCCACGCCACAATCCCTTCTCCTTTATTCTCCTTGGGCACACATGCACACATGCCTGCTGTGAGTTGAAACCACCGGGTTTGAGACTTGAACCACGGTTGACTACATGGGAGTCTAGCAACATAGCCATTATGCCAACTGCTGGTCCCACAAATAACTTTTTCTGTAAAATAAATTTGCTGGTTATGAATTTTCCTGCAAAGTAAAATTAAATGAAACCAATTTCCCCAAAGGTTTGATCCTAATCATTTCACAGAGTCAGCCATGATTCCTATACTATTCAATATAAACATCTTTTAGGGGCAAGTATAAACATTCTCTTTCTTTGCATTTTGTATAGAATGGGGAGGTCATTGTGCTTTTGTCACTTGAAGAAGAAAATTAAGCACTTTATTGTGTTTTAGGCATCACTATAAAGTACAACTTCAATGGTGCTGGCTACCTATTATTTTCATTCAAATACTTTATAATTTTGTGAAGACGAATACTTTTCATGCTAGTAGGAAAAAAAAACTAATTAGAATCCAATGTTTATTATTTACTTAAGTTTATTTCTCCACAAGAAAAAGAGAAAGATGTCTCGATCCACCCACCCATCCCAGCCATCATATGTATGCATGCCTGTCATGGCCAGGAAGGTCCCAGGACTCAAAATCAGGGCTTCTCCCATGTGGGTCTAGTTGTGCTATCACTGTGCTACCTCCTGGTCCCTTATTTATCTTTTTAAGTTTGGTTTGTTTTGTTTTTAATTTATGTCTTTTAATAGAGAGAAAGAATGCTCAACAAGGTCCCATTCCATGACCTTTTCCCCAGCCCTGCAGCCAGCGAGGGTCACAACATGTTCAGGTAGCTCTAGAGCCTTCCCATGTGTCCCCAGCATCACTCACCTGCACCGCCTACTACCTGCACGACTGTAGTTGGGCCTCTACCATTTAAGAAGTCCCAAAACTTTTTAATTTCTCAAGTAATACATTTCATTTAAAATGTATTTAATATTATATTTATGTAATAAAAAAATCACACTGTACCCTGTAAATAAGTATAACACATCAATTAAAATTTATAGTAAACATATATCTAGATAATTTTCTGTACTTGAATAAAGATGTATTTTTATGCATCTGTTTTTAGATATAAATAGGCAAATCTGAGAGCTGGTATGATCTAAACTGCTCTTAGTTTTAATATTATCACCCTCTTCACAACTTCTTTCAAAAGTGGCCATTACTACTATCTGGTATGTAACACATTCAGATACATATTGGTAAAGAAGTATTAATGAAGTAAACGATCTGTTTTTCAGCTTAGTAAACCAGAACCAATCAATATTATCTAAAAGTGGTGGTTTTGCAAATATAAAGAAATGTTTAACATATAAATGCATAGTGATGTCCACAAACGCATGTTTGATTTAGTAGGTAATATTTCATAAGAGAGCTTGTATTTCAATGAAACTCATAATAAAGTTTCACTGAATATAACCATCTAAAATATACTTACTACATCTTAATAGAATAATTAACCCAGTTTTCTTTTCTTTCTTCTTTTTTTTTTTTTTTTTAATTTTCAGATGGCATGTGCTCTCACTAGAAAGAGACAGACAGACCAAGAAAGAGGAAGGGTTAGAGCACCCCCAATGAGGTGTAGTCACACTGCACTGCAGTCCCTTCCCCTCCACCCTTCCATCCTGTAGGAATTTTAGACACACACACACATGTGCTTGGCATGTTTTTCAAGCCACTGGGGCAGTATTCAAACTGGTCTACCATGTGGGGATGCAGCTTCAATCACTATGGGCTATGGCCAGCCTAACCCACTTTTCTAATGAGGATCATGAAAAATGTACAAAATTCTATCTGTAACAGAGCAGGAAATTCAACTGAATACTATTTAGTTTTAACTTTGCATCTTTTCTTCAAACTCTTAGGTGAAGTACTAGTGTTTACATTTTACTCAAAGGAAAACTGAAATAAAGGGGAACTTACACTTCAAAGAGGATGATTGTACCACTGATTTTTGAACCTTGTTATCCTGAGACTTCCATAAACAAATAGGAATTTTAGACACACACACACATGTGCTTGGCATGTTTTTCAAGCCACTGGGGCAGTATTCAAACTGGTCTACCATGTGGGGATTCAGCTTCCATCACTATGGGCTATGGCCAGCCTAACCCACTTTTCTAATGAGGATCATGAAAAATGTACAAAATTCTATCTGTAACAGAGCAGGAAATTCAACTGAATACTATTTAGTTTTAACTTTGCATCTTTTCTTCAAACTCTTAGGTGAAGTACTAGTGTTTACATTTTACTCAAAGGAAAACTGAAATAAAGGGGAACTTACACTTCAAAGAGGATGATTGTACCACTGATTTTTGAACCTTGTTATCCTGAGACTTCCATAAACAAATTCTATGTTACTCCTGGAGGGATTTAACTTCAGTTTTAAGTTGCAGGGTCATCAAGCATGTTTCTTCTCTTCACAGCAATTATATGATTAAGAAAAGTGTTTTTTGTTTGGTTTTGTAGAAAATCAAAAGCATAAACATGTTAGATTGAAGTTATAGTTTTAGATTAATTTTAATAATTAAATCTTACATTAAAAACCAAATAAAAACAAATTTCAAGAAATTTGCAATGGGCTGATTTTGATTTATGGCATCATTGAGACAGATCAAGCTAATATCTAATAGTGTACTGAAGGAGCAAATAAGAAAATTTTCAGTTACTGGTTAGGATGTCAAAATATATATGTTCCTCTAACATGCTGTGAATACTCAGTGGAGATCAATGACTATCATAGCAAATTATGATTACAAATGTTTTAGAAACTAAAGCAATTATGAAATACTATAGACTATATAAAGAGATTTATATGCATTGATTCCTACACTTCATGTTAGAGAAAGCATTAAGTTGATAATGAAAAACTTAAAAGGATCATGTAAAATATAACGGCGATGGAAGATACACAAAGTTTTAAATCCTAACGAGCCCATTGTTGTCTTTTTTGGTTTGTTTCATCATGACAACTGACAGAAAATCCCCATTTTTATCCAAAGTTTGATTATACCTGTAGCTATCGTATTTATATTGGAAGTTTAAATTCTGTTAATTTAACAGAAATAGCACCAATATTGATGGTCAAATTAATTAAGCTCCACTTTAACTATTAATTCTTTGTTTTTATACTTTAAATGCACTGTCACACTGAAATACAAAAGCTTTCCCTCAAGGCTAGCATGCTCTCTTACACGACAAATCTCACTCCAAGTTCTTAATATTGGTAACGTATTCAGTTACAGGATGTACATGGAATAAGCAAAAATTGATTTTTGTGACTTAAAGCATAATGAATATTTAATACATTTGTTGTAATGAATAGTTATTACCAGGAAAAAATAAAAGAGTTGAAAATAATAAGGTTGATAATAACATAAATCAAGACGAACGTAGTATCTTTTCATTGTATTCAGCAAGTGAAAAATCTGAATTTTAGCCATCCAAATGGAAAAGAATGATGTACTGTTTTCTGTGCAATAACCAATAGATTAAAAACTAAAAGAATCTATTAAGTTCCTTCTACAATACACAGAATGTAAAGTGCTATTAATCTTCTCCATCATTACTCAGTTTCCATAGCAACTTGGAAAATCTTGTGCTCAGGAGAAATGCCCAGACATTTGTTTGCATTGTCAGGGGAAAAAAAAAAGAAGAACAAGAAGAAGAAAAAGTAGATCTAAGGTTTGTAGAAACTGGTCCTTTTTAGATGTGTTTCAGTTATAGATTCTGCATTACAAAAAAAATAACCATTAAACAGAGATGATCTGCAGCTAGATGTTAAAAGTAATGGGCAAAAGTTTAAGTAAAAAAGGATATTTGCATAGTATTAAAGTCTCTCCTCCAAGGTATTTAATAACTGCCAAGTGAATAATAGTAAATTTTACAGTGGGGAAACAACCGATACTGACTAGACCATGATCAAAGTTGAGATCATCAGTACTAAGACTTTGTAGCATTAATTACTTACAAACCCGATGCATTTAAAAGGGTATATCACTTCTGGAATGCTCTTTCAAAATGCAGTTTAATCATGAGAAAAATATCAGATAAATCCAAACTGAAGGATAGTCTACAAAATAAGTGATCAGTATACTTCAATATATCCATGTCTCCTTATTCCCCAACCAAGGGACTAGGGAGCATGACATCCAAAGGATAATCTGAATTTGGATCTCAATACAGCATGAGGATATTAGTGGAAAAATTGGGGAAGTCCAGGTAGTCTGTAATTCATTTAATAATATTGAACCAATATGACTTTTAATAATTGTCCACTGGATTTTATAAGAAGTTAATGTTAGGAAAAGCTAAGAAAAGAGCAAACATACTAACTCTGCTATCTTTGCAATTCTTCTGTACATCTAAAAGCATTTCAAATAAAAAGTCATACTTCTCAAAATTACACTGTTTACCTTACAGTAAAAACAAAGTCCATACCCATGTCTCTCTAAAATACTGAAGAAATATGCAAAATTAAATGTATGGGAGGCCAGCAAGTAACATGGTGGTTAAAACACTGGACTCCCTCATGGCTGACTATGGCTTGAGTCCAAGAATTGGTGGCTTGAAAATCACCTTGGGTGAATGTGTATGTATGCCCAAAATCCCAGGAGAATGAAGAAGGGAGTGCACTGTGCCCATCACTCCTGGGGGGTGGGGGGGTAACTTTTTAGTTTCCTTCTCACTGTTTCTTTCTGGTGAGCACACATGTCCTATGGCAAAAATAAATTAATTATTTAATTTAATTAGTGAAAATGGAAGATGGGGCCTTTAGGGTAAAATTAGGCATCAAGATGGGGACCCCATTATTGAATCCTGGAGAGGGAATAAGAAACAGAGATACACAGTCATACTCTGCTTTGCTTCTCTCCCCTCACATTATCTACTAGCAGGAAGACTCTGACCAAATGTGAACCTTAGACCTTGGACTTCCAAATCACGAACTGAATAAACCTTCATATTATAAATTACCTCATTTCAGGTATTTTCTCTAATTAGCAGCAGAATAGGCTAGAAAAACTAGAAATATGTACATGTTAAAGATAAGAAGTGATAGAGTGTTTTAAAGAAAGAAAATATCATTTATGATAAGAAAATACAGGGAGAAATTCTCAAACATGAGCATTAAAAGGAGTATGTGAGGAGAAAATTCAGAGTTCAGATTAGATGCGGCAATATTTCAGTGAATTTACTTTGGTTACTCATTTATATGACATTCTTTCCTGGTTCTTATAAATTAGCAGAATAGTCATCAGCTCCACAAATGTGTCATTTTACAGAATGCTATTTATTTCACAGCCACTGATATACTGATAGCAACTAAAAATATCTTTCTTATTCTATGAACATGTGTAACCAATATTACGTCCTTCTAATAATTTGAAGTCCTTCATTCATCCTGTGCTATTTGTTACACTTTACTAAATGTTAATAGAAGAAGTCCTCTGTTATTTTACTTCTCTGAAGATAGTAATTATGAAATTGTCCCTGATGAATAGCAAACCATACTGATAACATGCAATTAAGATGCATCATCAGAAAAAGAAAAGTGCAGTTTATTTGACTGAGTTAAATCTCTTAAAAGGGAAAGAACTTAATTCTTTTTTAGATTCCATGGTAGTTCACATTTGTAATTTTTTATCTTTAAAATGAAAGCACAACTTCATAAATAATTAAAATATCCCACTTGCTTTTGATGAAGGAATATAACATAATAAAGCAAATTCTATTCAAGTAAAACAAACAAAATTTTTGTTAGCTATTTAAAAGCAAGATGAGGTCATTTTTCATTGGTCTTCTCTTTGACACTTACACAACAAATTGTATGCTCTAGAACTTGGAATTAACACAGACTCTATCTTGTTGACCTGGAATGCTAGGGTAGTAGTTCTATGATATCTTAACGATTACCACTGATATTTATAACTGACTTCTTTAACTTGTATGATCTATTCTGAATGATAGACTTTTTTGTTTTAAAGAGATATTTATTTAATTTTATTTATTCATTCATTTATTTTAATTTGACTAGACACACACACACACACACACACACACACACACACGCACCAAGTGTGTTTTTCAAGCTGCCAGGGCTGGGATTCAGGCCACATAGTTGGCCATGTGGAATTTGGCTCCCTTCACGAACTTAATTCTTTTTTAGATTCCATGGTAGTTCACATTTGTAATTTTTTATCTTTAAAATGAAAGCACAACTTCATAAATAATTAAAATATCCCACTTGCTTTTGATGAAGGAATATAACATAATAAAGCAAATTCTATTCAAGTAAAACAAACAAAATTTTTGTTAGCTATTTAAAAGCAAGATGAGGTCATTTTTCATTGGTCTTCTCTTTGACACTTACACAACAAATTGTATGCTCTAGAACTTGGAATTAACACAGACTCTATCTTGTTGACCTGGAATGCTAGGGTAGTAGTTCTATGATATCTTAACGATTACCACTGATATTTATAACTGACTTCTTTAACTTGTATGATCTATTCTGAATGATAGACTTTTTTGTTTTAAAGAGATATTTATTTAATTTTATTTATTCATTCATTTATTTTAATTTGACTAGACACACACACACACACACACACACACACACACACACACAGAGAGAGAGAAAGCCACTAGGTCCAGGACTTGAACTGTGGTTGGCCTTGTGGGAGAGACCAGTGCCTTAACACTATGCCACCTGATGGCCCCAATGAATGATAGAGATTTTTAAAAATCTATAGCCGACTACCTCTTATTTCCAAAATAATGAGGCAATTCTCAAAAAAAGTTAAAAATATATCTAACATATAATCTATTTCACTCCCTAACTTTGTGCAAGGGAAATGGAAGCATATTTTACTAAAATAAACTTGTGTTATTTTGTTTTTTAATTTTAATTTTTTGTGTGTTCATGTACATGAAGATATATTATGTATATATATAATTTTTACAGATACATACATAGTATTATATATATATACACATATATATAATATGCATATATATTTAAAAGAAAAATAAACCAATTTAATCAAGGGGAGTTGTAATCAAGCAAGTCTTAACATGATTCCAAACTGGGAGTTTGCAGACCAATTTCCAAGCAACTACAGGTAGCCTCTTGGCCACACTGTATTTAAGTTCTAAAAAATGAAAGTGATGTGTACAGGAACAGGAATGTGACTTAAAAAGAAAAAATGAAGGTTAAGGAATGAAGTAAAGAAACAATGGGGGTTGGTTACATTCTGAAGTTTGTCTGCATTAACACAGTTTAAAAGGTAGGATGCCTGTGATTGACTGAGACTAGCTGCTGTGATTGGCTGTAACCAGCTCAGAAAAACTGCCTAACATATGCGATTTGGGCTTATCCATGGAAATCCAAATGTTAGAGTACAGTGGCTGTTTTGGGCCAAAATAGTTTTTACATATACATACATCTATATAATTTTGTTTTGTTTTGTTTTGTTTTGAATTAATAGTGTGTTTTATCTTATTATCTTTCCAAATGAATTACTTTAGCTCTAATTTGCTCAAGGTACCTCTTTTCCCATTTAGAAAAATTCATTCACTCATATTGCAAAGAGGAAAGAAAGAGATGTCAGGTTCTAACATGGAAAATAGAATTCAGAGTAAAGAAAGAGCTTGATAAACACTCTTAATCCAATCATTTATTCTCATTAAGCAGATGAGTCACATATTATTGTGCCCATACCTAATGGTGAGAGTACGGGAGAGCTGGCATTCTCACACACAACTTGTAGGAGTGTAAAATGGTATAACCAGTTTGGAAAATAGGCAGATTGTCAAAAAAGTTAAACATATATCTACTATCCATATTTGTTCAACACAAATGAAAGCATACTTCACTAGAATGACTTGGGTTTAAATATGTATAGCAACTTTAATTGTAAGAGACAAAACTGAAAGCAGACAGGACATCCTTCAGTGGCTGAATGAGCAAACTAACATAGTATATCTAGGCATCAGGATACTAATAAGCAATAGAAAGGAATGAAGTACTGGTACACATAAAAATATGAATAAAACTGAAAATTATTCTGAATGACAGAAGCCGGGGCGGGGAGGCTACATATGGTACTATTCCAATACATTAAATTCTAGGAATTGAAAACTCATCTGTAGTGACCTAAAGATCAGTGGTTGCCTGGTGCTTGGAGAATGGGTGGAGGTGTAGAAGGGGTTACAGAGATTCAAAGGAAAATGTAGGTGACAGCTGTGTTCACTATCTCGACTGCGTTGATAGTTTCATGACTGTGTGCATTTTACCAAAATGCTCAAAATTTCACATTTTAAATATATTTTTTACGAAGTGTCAACCTTATCTCAAGAAGCTGCTTTTAGTGGCCAACCAGTGGCACAGTAATAACACGATGCACTGCTTGCTGGATCCACATGGGAAAGTCCCGGGTTTGTGTCCTGAGGTCTCACTTTTCACCCATTATACATACACACGTGCATTTTCCCAGCTGGCTGAGGCTGGGGGCTATTGCAATGTGAAGACCTTGATGGGGGTGCCTATCTCTTTTCTTTCTCTCTCTTCCTATCTCTCTCTTTCTCACCCTTTTTCCTTCTCATGAAAGAAATAAATAAACTTTTTTTTTAAGCTGTTTTTTAAAGGGCTGGGCAAGAAAAAAGGGAAAACACAGACTTAATTATTAGAAGAACTGTGAATAGAAACCAAGTCTGCCATTTTTTCTTTGTTTCTGTGCACTGTTTGTTCTATCTGCATGGTCCAGATTTCAAATTAAATGACCCAATCAAAAATGTGTTTTAAGTTACTTAATTCTTAAGTATTATTAGAAAGTAGCTTATGTTGATTATATAGCTCCAAAATCATTGAAATCTACCTATCCCCTTTTCTATGTGTTGTGTTGGTGTAGATTATGACTTTGCCAGATACTGAGCTCAAAACTTTTGTATAACTAGTTGAAGAGAGTACAAAAATTTTTATTTATGACTTTAAATAGTGAACATTTTCATTAATTTATTCTACTTTATTTGATCAGTTGAAGGGATTGCTAATAGGTCACCTATTTGATTTGAGGGAGCACTTAACTAGGAGGGAAATTTCATAACAATGGCTTCTTCAATAATCAAATGCAGACAGTCACGATATAGTTGTACAAAATAAGTTAATTGATTGTGATTTATCAGCTTAGAAGATTTGGAATCAATAACAGGATAGAAAGCCTTTCCACTGGCCTTCACAGTTATCTTCTTAAAGAATCTTCACAGATTATTTTAGAATGAGAGGGCACTCTCCTGATATTCCAGGTAATATTTTAGAGTCTCTTTTATTAACTAGTTGAAAGTAGTGAATCTACTGAATCTGGTGCATAAAATTAGCATACTAATTAAAGGCTGACCTCACTGGAGGTCACAAAGATTGTTTAATCTCTTATTCATCTGTGCCTACTGAGGAAGAAAGTGTCCTGTGTAGACCCTGGTAGACTGGGATCCATCAAAGCAGCCATGTTATGTTGAAAGAACAAAGTTAATTATACTTTCAGTTTGTCACTTTTTTGATGCTGTAAAATTAACATGATGTATTTTTTTCTCTTCAAAAAGCTTACATGTGAAAGAACCAAAAATTACATGAAAGGTTCTTTTTGAAAGATAAACATCCCTTTGCCTCTTATTAAGAATTATGTTCTGCACAAAAGGTGATAACATTAAGCTATTTTTATTGCACAAGACTAAAATATATCCTGCCGTTTTCATTTTTTGTAGGAATAGTAACTCCATTTCCTACTATGTCAAACTAAGCTTTTCTTAGCCTCAGAATGGATAGCAAAGTATGTCATTTGCTTTTTAACTCACGGCAGTGTTTCTGGTTGAGAGGAGATAGCTAGCTTCCTCATGCCCTAACAATGAAGGACATTATACAAGGCAAAATCAGCTACAGATACTTTCCTGTTAAATCTTCCAAAAGAATCAAAGGCTTTGCCTCTGGTTCCACAAGGTAATTCTGGAGCCAGTGTTGGGAGAGAATGTTTTTACCACCACCGCAGAGAAAAGTGGTGCCTATCCATCTGTTCTCTCCACACACACACCTTATAGAATCACTTGAGCTTTTAATTCTCAAAGGTTCATTTCTAAAATTTGGGATTTTTTTTTTTTTTTTATAAATGGCTTAGATAAGTTCATCTGAAGAAGAAAGTGTGCTGTTCTGTAGTTTGTATTGTAATTGTTTTCTTTTTAAAGAGAAGGGGAGAGCAATGTATTCTGATGGGAAAATGCAGGTGATATTTTGTAGTATATTTCAAGATTGCTTTTCGCTTTTATGACTTAACAGAATGGTTGATAGGTGTACTGTGTGTTTGTCATTCAGCTGCCATAATGGACTGTAAGCTCCAAGAGGACTGGTGTTTCATCATTGTATTACTAGTCCCTAAGTACAGTGCCCCACCCATCATAAAAATCTCCCCTAAATACTTGTTTCTTAAAGAGTGAATTGCTAAAATTAATAAACCAAGTACATTTCCTTAGCATTTAAAGGTCTTTCCTAGAGATCAATGTCGTTTAAACTTTCAGGGGCATAGATTTAGAAGGCAGGGTTTCAACTATTAAGAAACAAACACTGGGTACTTTCAGTCAACTAAAGTAAGAATCATTAAATTAATAGAAATATTTTTAGATATTTAAACTCAGTATTTTGGGGCACAAAAAACCTTCAATATAAGAATGAAGCAGTGGGGCAGGCTCATACTGCAGTGGTTAAGCCTAGTGAGTCAGGACCTAGATCCCATCTGCTCAACCACAGTTCTAATCCCAGCTCTGGCAGCTTGAAAATCATGCCTGATGAATGTGCATACATGCCCAGGATCCACACAGGGTAGAGAAATGAAGGAAAAAAGGTTACAGCATGACTATACCCCACTGAGGGGTTCTCTCTCTCTCTCTCTCTCTCTCTCTCTTTCTTTGTCTCTCTCTTTGAGACTCTCTCTCATGTGTGTGCACATGTGCACAGGAGAACATGCACATGTGCACAGGAGAGCATGCACTCTCTATTCCAGCACTGGTTGTTATGTATTCTTCAGAAACGCAAGTAATTGTGAAATTAGTCCAATCAAAAGATAATTAGAAAGGCAAGTCTTGGGGCCAGCAGATGGAGTAGTGGTTATGTCACTGGACCCGCACGTGGCTTACCACGGTTCGAGTCCTGGACCTGGTGACTTGAAAATCACTACAGACACATATGTGTGCGGGTCCAAGATCCTCAGAGGAGAATGAAAGAAAAGGGAGGCATGGCCATTCCCCCCTGGGGGTGATTTCTTACTTTTCCTCTCACTGTCTCTGTCTGTCTGTCTCTCTCTGACCAGTGCACGTGCCCTAAAGCAAAAACATCTTAATAAAAGAAAAAAGAAAAGAAAGGCAAGTCTCAGGTGAGACAATGTCAAACATGTGTTCTTGAGTTTCTCCCATTTTGACTTATCTAAATACATACTCTAGATTTTCCTGCTCAGCCACCCTACACTGTAAAGGCTCTAAAGGGTTAGAGTTGGAATAGGCACTTTCTTATCAGAAACATGGATAGGTCATACACCAAAACAGAGAGAGAGCAGAGCTAGAAGCCAATTTCTGAACAGCATAAGGGAGAGCCCAAATTTAGTTTACCAGAAAGAACTAGAAATCCTCTCAAAATCCAGAAATCAAAGAAACAGAGATGTGAGAACAAGTAGCAAAACTATAAAAGAATCAAATGATTGTTTGGTAAAAATTATTTTTCATGAAACAATATGGTGTTAGGGTGTTGGTCAATGAGCAAAAACATGGGATGAACAGTTCAAGTAGCAAGACTATCCCAGGGAAACTCTGTGACGCAAATGAAGATATCTTAGTGCCTTTCCCCTCTGGCCTGTATCTCCTATATCTGAACATCATTTCTCCCAGAGTGGTTCCTGGATCCTAATTTGTTCCATCAGAATGGCCCAAGTGTTTGTGAAAAAATGAGACCTCCCAGATGCCGCTCTGGGTCTAATGAGTAAGAGTCTCTGGGGAGGGGGGTCCAGAGTCAGTGGTTTTACAGCTCCTAGAAGAGCTGTGTCCTTTGTGAAGTTGGGAAGTCCTGGATCTGCACCTTCCATGCTGGTGTCCCCATCTTATCCTCCATCAGCTAGAAATAGATTGACCTCACTCTCCTAGACAGGAAATTCCCAGACCAAAATTTTCTCTGCTTCACCTACTAAAGGATCAACATTTTGCTCTTCGGTATCCTAAATCATTATAATAGAGTAACTGGAGAAATGACAGCTTGTTTTGTAGCATTGCCTTTGGAGAGTCCCCTCACTCTCCTGATGTTTTCACCATTCATACTTGTCTTGACTAGAATTCAAGCAGAGGAAAGTAGTGCACGAGGCCCCTGATAAGGGTAAGTTGTGAATAAGATGATCATTTCTGTATGTCTCAGAACTGACTGTGTAGGTGGCCACTGACTGCTGTGCAAAGAGCTAACCCTGAATAGAGCAGGGCAGGTGTAGTGTTTAAAATACTGAAAACAAAATAGAATCAGCAGATTTCCCTTGCAGATGATACACTTTTCTAAGTTCGGCAAGCTGTGGTAAGGACATTCTATTTAGTTCGTAGCATTTCAGTGCCTGTTGGAAGGAATTGAAATTGTCTTTATACATGGCACCCTCAGACCCTTGAAAAATATATGCTGTGTACACTGTGGTATCAGTACTGTCACAGGATCTGTAGGGAGCGAAAGCCTTAAGGAATAATACAAATAACAATTAGGAGGAATTGCAGTGACGGACAGACCAAACCATTCCTTTCCTAGTCTCTGCAAGTCTAAGAAGCCTTCAGGAAGCACTTTATGAATATAAGAATAGGCCTTTCTGGGAAGAGGCACATTCTACGGTGCTCACATAGCAAGCATTCAACTTCTAATTAATGTAAAAGTATCTGGGATAATCTTTAGATGATGCAGCAGAAGTAGGGATAATGTCTTTTTGGGTCTTAAAAAACATCAAAAAGTAAAATTATTTCAGAAGAAGAGGGAAACCACTGCTCTATAGAATCTCATTATTTTATGAAGGCATACTGATGCTGTCACTCATGTTACTGTAGTATAGAATTTTCCTGATGTAGCAAATAGAGGACCAAGCCAGCCACTTGACTTATGTGTCTAAACAGCCAGTGGGTAATTATCGGAGACCTTTAAGACAAAAGCAAGAAGAAGTAGAGGCTATTAATAAGCTAGAGTTGAACAATGTGATAGAGCAAAGCACTATATTTGTTTGCCAAATTGAATGAAATGAATAGTTGCTGAAAAAGGAAAGAGAAATGCATGCACCTTTTTTTTTTTTTTTTTTTTTTTTTTTATTGCACAGTCGGTGTTAAACTGAGGATAGGGTGAGGAAACAATCTGGCAAAAATATAGATCCGAAGTAAGATCAAAACCATTGCTCATTGTCACTTTTTCGATGAACTTTTTTCTGAATATCCTTTTCTCTGATATTTTAAGAACCTTAACTTTGGAATCAAAGAGACCTGAGATACTTCTAATCCTGAATTTGTCACTATTTGCTATGGAAAGCTAAGACAGTTACCTAATGTCTCTAAAACTCTGTTTCTTTACATGCTGTAACATGTGGATGGTTAAATTATGACCATATGTACTGGCAAGAATAAATACCAAACACTTGATGCTTGAAGTAGATTGAGGTGGGGCCTCAGCTGTGAACCTAAGATGTAAAAGAGATCTTTCTTTTCCTCTGCAATTTCATACTACATAAAGAACATTACAATGTTATATTAAGACATACATATGTACATATGTTTACATACAAACACACACACCTACACTCAGATTGTGAAATTTCTCAGGTCAGAAACCTATTTTTTTCTTTATATTGGGAGAGGTTTTTACTATAGGGCACTTGCGCTCGCCAGAAAGACACAAACGAGAGACAGAAAGTGAGAAATCACCCCCCTGTGGGGATGACCACGCTGCAATCCCTTCTCCTCCATTCTCCGCTCGGGATCTTGGGCATGCATGCACACGCGCCAATCATGAGTTTAAGTCACTGGATCCGGGACTCGAACTGTGGTCCACTACATGGAAGTCCAGCAACATAGCCATTATGCTAACTGCTGTCCCCCCCAAACCTACTTTTTTAATGTATCTATCCTTCAGCTCAGTGTCCCACACAGAGTGGAGACAACATTTATTTTTGTAGGATATATTGACAAATTCTCTGAGTTCTGAGAGTACTTTTCTAGTATATTGGTGAACACAAAATAAAGTCAGAAACAGTCAACCAGAGATAAGGCACTGGCCTGCTTCCTGAAGTTCAAACACTAGGGATTCACACTGAGGTCAACCAGTTGTTAACAGCCCTGCTAGTGGGGACCAACAGAGGGTGTAATGATTATATCACTGGACTCCCAAGTAGCTGACCTGGTGACTTAAAACTCATGCTGGGTGCATGTGCTTGCTTCTTGCCTGAGCCTGAAAGGAGAGTGGAAGAGAAAGGATCATGGCATGGCCATGCCCCCTGGAGGTTAATTTCTAACTTCTTGTCTCTCTGTAGAGTACACATGCCCTATAGCAAAAATCTCTAAAAAAAAAAAAACAAAAAAAAACAAAATGAGTCCTACTAGTGGGGACAGCAGGTGGTACAGTGATTATGGCACTGGACTCCCAGATGGCTGGCCACAGTTCAAACCCCAGAACATCACTCTGGCCATTTGTATGCATGCCCAAAATCCCAGGAGGAGAAGGGAGGAGAGGGATTGTGATGTGGCTATCCTCCCTGAGGGGTCATTTCTCACTTTCCCTCTCACCCTCTCTCTCTCGTGAGTACATACACCCTATGGCAGAAACCTTAAAAAAAAAAATTAAAAAAAAAAAAGTCCTGCTAGTACCACTAGCTTCTCACCTATTCTGACTGCAGATTACACCTTACGCTTGCATGAGATATTTTCTCCTGTCCTGATTAGTTTTGATGTGGGAGAATCCTACCCTTTTAAAATGACAAATAGGTTAATGGTACTAGATCATGACTGAACTGTGGCAATGACTTGTAATGATTTTGTTTTTCAAGTGATTTTTATCTCTATTGGTATCAATATTAGTATATAATGTGGAAGTGGAGGAAAGGTATTTTTTTTTGGGGGGGGGGAGAGGTTTTCACTATAGGGTGTGTGCGCTTGCCAGGCAGACAGAGAGAGACATAGACACAGAAAGCGAGAAATCATCCCCCCAGGGGGGATGGTCATGCCGCAATCCCTTCTCCTCCATTCTCCTCTCGGGATCTTGGGCACACACGCACATGCGCCTGGAGTGAGTTTTAAGCCACAGGGTCTGGGACACGATCCGCGGTCGACTATGTGGGAGTCCAGCGACCTAGCCATTATGCTAACTGCTGGTTCTCCGAGGAAAAGTATTTGATGTTTGTTCTAGTTATAATGTTTTCAGGTGAAGGAAGGCAACATGGAAAATTGTTGAGAGTCCAGATTTCACAGACTTTAACACTTAGATCTTAACCCTGCAATTTATTAATTCTGTCATCTTGAATGAACATAATTGACTTTTCAATGTTTCTGTTTCCTCATCTGTAAAATACAGATAATAATACCACAAAGAACAATTGTAATAGTTAAAGCAAAGATATACATATATTGTTTAGCATACCCTCTAGCAGTATAAGAGCCTTTCTTGACCTGCTTCTCCAAAGGGTGATGTGCAGGGTGCGAAAGCATCCATTAGATTTGTTAAACGACCCCTGTATACCAGGCACTGTTCTAGATACTGGGAGAAGTCACTGAACGAAGCAGGAAAAAAAAAAAAAAAGTTCAGTCTGCAGAGAGCAATTTTAATGATAATCCTATTCTTTTTATTTATTTATTTATTTTAATTTCTCAGAGAGCATGTGCACAAGTCAGAGAAAGGGAAAGTAAGAAAGCACCTCCAAGGGAGGGCACCACAATCTCTTCTTCATTTCTCCCTCCTCTTAGGGTTTGGGGCATGCACGCACATGTGCCCAGCACATTTTTCTTTTCTTTTAGGTTTTTACCATAGGGCACATGTACTTGCCAGAGAGAGAAAGAGTGAGAAATTACCCTCTACCCAGGGCAAATGGCCAACCCCACACACAATTCCTTCTCCTCTACTGTCCTCTCAGTATTTTAGGTATGCATATGCATATTTTAGGCATGCATGCACACCAAGCGTGGTTGGTCCAGAACTCAAATTACAGAACACCATGTGGGAATCCAGTACTTTAACCACTGCACCCCCAGATGACCCCAACCCAATATATTTTTCAAGCCAGGACTTTAACTGCACAGTTTTTTTTAAATTTTTATTTATTCATTCATTTATTTTAATTTGACCAGAGAAAAGAGACAGAGAGAGAGAGAGAGAGAGGAAAGTGAGAAAGCAAGCTGCCAGGCCCGGGACTTGAACCGTGGTAAGCCATGTGGGAGTGTCCAGCGCCTTAACCACCACGCCACCTGCTGGTCCCCTTTATGTGGGACCCAGCTACCTTAATTGCTATGCCACTAGCTGGTCCAGTCATTCTGTTCTTTAATACAAACTAAAAGTGTACTTTATAGATTCTATGGTTTCTTTAAAACTTCTAACCATATTAAAATAGAAACCTAGTTAAGGGTAAAGTCAAGCAAAATCAAGTATAAATGATAGTTATAACTTATTGTGAGTTAATTGAGGTGTTAACTTTCAGAGATAGCAGTCTGGAGGGTTTTTTTTAAAGATTACATTCAGAAAAAAATTTAAAAAAGAAAACCCTAAGTCATATTAAATAATAAACAATTTTTCTTTAGAGAAATATATGTGAATATATGAGTCCTAGTATACAAAAATATATCCCTCCAATAAATTTGGCATTTATGGAGGTATTCTGAGTTCCTCAATCTGAAAAGATTTATAATCTTTTTAAGATTAGAAAATTCTCACCAATTTGTCACAAAATGATTTGTAAATAGAAATCATTCCATTTATCAACCTTACCCTCAGACAGCATATGTATATTTATGCTTTATACCCCTCAAAAAAGTTATTTTTAAGCTTCTTGGATCAAAAATGTCTTCTTGAAATATGTTGATGATCCTGTACACTCAAATAAAATAGATCGAGTAATAGGCCTATAAAATGAAAATCTTTTTTGTGCCAGAGAAACTGTTCGTATCAAACATAATGAAGTCCTTGGTAAATGTCGTAAGGAGTGTCCAGGAAAATGAAAAATAGTTTACTACATTAAAAAAGTGTGCATCAGCTAACAAGCATTTGCTTATATTTACAGTACAAGGAAACCTGAAGTAATGTGTTAGTAAGGCATTCGGCAATAAGGTGTTCCATTCACAGTTCATGACTTCCTGAGTACGTGGCATAAAGTGGGGAGTAAAGGGGAGGACTGAGAAAGGCCAAGAGTGCTGAAGTGCCTACAAGACAATAGCAGGTGCTTTCTGCCACCACTGTCTCTAATCATTGCACTGAAGCTATCTTTTTTCCTTCGTGGCTTATTGTTAACTATCTATGCCTGCTCGGGATGCAAAAGGTGGTTTTAAATGCTGTGATTGATGTATGCTGGGGTGTATGAAATTGTAGAGCCTGGGGCCAGTAGGTACTGTAGTGGATAAGGGCGCTGGATTCCCACATGGCCAACCATGGTTCACGTCCTGGACCTGGTGTCTTGCTTTCTCACTTTCCCCTTCTCTCTCTCTTCTCTCCCTCTCTTTCTCTCTCTCATTAAATAAAGAAAAAAAATAACAATAACAAATGGAAATAAATAAATAATTCTTTTTTTTGGGGGGGAGAGGTTTACGCTATAGGACGTGTGCACTCGCCAGATAGACAGAGAGAGACATAGAGACAGAAAGCAAGAAATCACCCCCCGGGGGGGTTGGTCACTCCGCAGTCCCTTTTCCTCCATTCTCCTCTCAGGATCTTGGGCACACATGCACACACGCCCGGCTTGAGTTCTAAGCCACTGGGTCCGGGTCGCGAACTGCGGTCGACTACATGGGAGTCCAGCGACATAGCCATTACGCTAACTGCTGGTTCCCAATAAATAATTCTTTAAAAAAAAAAAATAGAAAGAAATTGTAGAGCCTGATCTTAGGAGGCTCTAACGAGGGGAAAGAAAGCTCTTCAAATTGGGGCAGCATATGGATATTGAGGAAAAAACAGAGTCTTTACTGGTATGGCCAAAGAGGAGGTGATGGACCTGGACTCTGGAAAAATGGGGTGCAAGGATGGCAGAGAGGAAGTAGCAGCAAAGACTCTAGCAGAAAATTTAGACTAGTGAAAGCAGGTGAGGAGGCTACAAAAATAATAATAATTAATCATAATAGTAAGTAGGGAATGGGGGACCAGCAGATGGCATACTGGTTACATTGCTAGACTCCCACATAGTCGGCCACAGTTCGAGTCCTGGAACTGGTGGCTTAAACTCATGCCAGGGATGTGTGTGTGTGTGCCCAAAATCCCGAGAGGAGAATGGAGAAGGGATTCTAGTGTGACCATTCCTCTGGGGAGTGATTTCTTACTTTCTGTCTCTCTGGCAAATGCATGCACCCTATAGTAAAAATCTATGAAAAAAAAAAAGAGGAATGACTGAGGAAGAGCACCCAAAGTTCAGTCTTTTTGAATTACAGTGACAGGATAATTGCTAGGAAATAGAAGTGGGGTGCAAAAGTAACAAATGTATTTCAAGAAGATATTTGTCGTAAGAATAAGTTAGATAATTTTCTTCCTATTATATAGTTTCCCCCCAAACCCCCTCCACAGACACATTCATATGCAAGAAAATAAAAGCAAACACAGAACACTGTATGCATTTCCATAACATAAAAGCCTTTACTTGGTTTGTACTGAAAGATTTGTGTATGTCCTGGTTCTGAGGCCTCAATTATTTTGCTTTGGAGAAGTCATTCATCTTTCTGTGGTAAAAAATACACCTACTTGCTCTTATGTCAACTAGGATTGTTTTGTGGGTCAGTTACATTGATAAGGTGTGAATGCTTTCTGGACCTAGGGACATGCTAAGCGAGAAAGCAGGTTTATTTATTTATTTGTTTTGGCCAGAAGGCACTGGAAAGAGACAGGCAGGGAGAGGAAGTGAGAAAGCACCCCTCTCCCATGGGGCCCAGTCACACCGCAATCACTTCTCCATCTTTCCCTCTTTTGGGGAATTTGGGTTTGTACATGTTCCTGGCGTGGTTCTCCAGCCACTGTGTCCAGGACTCAAACAGGCAGTTGGCTATGTGGGATCCTCAGCTTAACCATTATGCCACAGGCTGGCCCAGGATTTTTATTATAGAATAAAATTAAGAAAAATAAAGATTTAGTCTAAGTACCTGCACTTTTAACCAAACAGAGGCAGACAGTAGAAAAGAAAGGCAGGCTAAGACATGTTGAAAGCCTATCAATAAAATAGCTACTCTTGAGTCTTTCTTCAGAAGTAATTACGCAGGGTAAAAGCCTCTCTTGAAGGTGGAAGGAGGAGAGAGACTCCTGTCTGCTTGCTAATTTACTATCATCAGAGATCTGGCTGAGTTCATTGTGACTGTAAAGAAGAGGAAGCCCAATAACATGCTTTACTAGTCTTGGTTCTGCCACTGAGGGCCTCAATAAACCCTACAGCCTCTTTCTTTCTCTCACAATTGGGGATAATAATAGCTCAAAGCTGTTGTAAGGGTCAACAGATTATCCCCATGATTTAAAGGAAGATGGGAATTTCAAGTGTAAAAGAGTTAGAAAGACATTACATGTTTTGTTTTGCTTTTCTTGTTGAAGGCTAAACACAGGACTCTTATATCTATCCTGCATTCCAAACTGTGGCTTAGTCAAAAGGAAATAGAGACAACCCACCTCTTTTCTAGGAAAAGAAAGGGCCTGACCTTCTGTCACAAGAACAACAATGATTTAGAACTGCCTATGACAAGTGTGGCATCAGTCTAGACCCTGAAGATAACAAACAAACAAAACACAAGGATCTCTGTCCTCTGTCACTCACAGTCCACTGTGCAAGAGAGAAAACAAATATTTAGACATGAGTAATTAGATACTGTATTACTGAGTGCATATGTACTGTGGAGAAAAATACAGCAGGACAAGGGAAAGGCAAAGTGTGGGTGATAATAGAACAAAGACTTGGAGGTGAGAGAGCAAGTGATGCAGATTTTGAGAGAAGAGTGTACCATACCAGGGAGAGGAAAGAACCAAGGGAAAGGCTGTGATCAGGAATTGTTAAAGAACCAATAAGGAGAGAACAGCAGATGGCATAGTGGTAACATCATTGGGTTCCCACGTAGTTGGCCACAGTTTGAGTCCTGGACCCAGTGGTTTAAAACTCACACTGGGCACATGCGCATGCCCAAAATCCCAAGAGAAGAACGGAGGAGAAGGGATTGCGATGTGGCCCTCTCTCCTGGGGGGTGATTTCTTGCTTTCTGTTTCTCTGTCTCTCTGGCACACACGTATGTCCTATGGTGAAAAATTCTCAAAAAAAAAAAAAAAAAAGAAAGAAAGAAAGAAAGAAAGAAAGAAACAACAAGGAGGTGGTTGTGGCTAGAGCGAAATGGGAACTTTTGAGTTTGTAAGGTAAGTCAGATTGAACAGAATTTTATGAAGGGCTTTGGATTTTATTTTGAGAGAGATGGGGAGCCACACTAGTGTTTGTTACTGTTTTTGGCATTTCTGAAGAGTTTAATGAGGTTAGAACATGCTTGGATCATATTAACTGGATAAAGGAAGAAAACTTACTAAAAAAAATACTGTGTTTATTTGTGGTTTGTTATTCATTTCTTTTTCATTTAACTTCATACTGTGTTTGCATTTTTTTTTTTTTTTTTTTGCTATAGGGCTCATACGCTCGCTGGTGAGACATAAAGTGAGATATCACCCCCCAGGGGAGATGACCATGCTGCAATCCGTTCTCTTCCATTATCCTCTAGAGATTTGGGGCATGCACACACACATGACATGTGTTAGTTTTAAGCCGCTGGGTCTGAGACTTGATAAATGGTTGACCACTTGGGAGTCCCATGTCTTGACCAGTATACCACCTGCTGGCCCTTGCAAATTAATTTTCTTAAAAAGGATTAAGAGGTGTCAGTAGATGGTGTGGTGGTTTAAGGCCCTGGACTCCGACGTGGCTGATTGTAGTTCAAGTCTCGGACCTGGTGGCTTGAAAATCATGCCAGGTATGTGTGCATGCGTGCCCAAAACCCTGAGAGAAGAATGGAAGAGATGGGGTTGAGGCATGGCCATCACCCCCTTGGGGTGATTTCTCACTTTCCTTCTCACTTTCTCTTTCTGATGAGCATATGTGTCCTATGGCAAAAAGCTTTAAAAAAAAAAAAAAAAGAAAGAAAGAAAAATGCCACCAGCTGTGGTGGTACACAGGTAGTACAAGCTTTGGAGGCTGGAAGCCACATGGTTTCTGGGGCCAACCTAAACACAATAGGCATGGTTACACCCCGGTGATCCTGGCTAATTGGAAGGCTGGGGCAGAAGTCCCACACTGAAACTCTGTCAAGGATTCTAATGCTGTCTATCTTTTTCTCTCTCCCCACCTCCCTTTCTCAAAAGGAAAAGCAAAAAAGAAAGACATTAGTGTTAATTCTCTAGGATTTCTTCTCTTTTTTAACTACTGAATTAATTTCAATGATGATATCTCTTATAATAAAGATGTCTTGGCTCAACTGTGAGTAAGATCATGTTCCTGTCCAGAGACTGTTCTTCCTTAGTAAGCGGTCATTGTGTTTCAGTAGCCCTTGAACTTGAGAGAGTGATGGGGCATGGGAGCTGTGCGGTAGGTTGTCCAGCAAGTGAGTAATGGTGATGATTAGTGTAACACAAACAGCACTCATGGCAGCCATCAGCCAATAGCCACATGAACAGGTTAAGCTGCTAAACATAATTACCCGTGTTTTAGTGTACAAAGTAAATGCTTACTTAGAAGATAAATTAATTTCACTTCCCACCACCTAAACTGTTGGTACCAGTGGTTAAATAAACCCTGTAATAGTCTAGAAACTTGATACTTTTAGAGCTTTATAAACTTCCATTTCTCTAAGTATTGCTTATTTATCTTACTCTTACCTTGTAACTTTCTCAGACCATTTTCTTGACCTGTGGAAACAACTATTCAAGGATAGATTCAGCTGCTCTTTAAAATCTATGATAAGAAGAGCTACTTATTCTTTTATTTGACACATCTTCTGCTTCTACTAAAAGACTACTTTATTTCTCAAGGGGGTGGGAGTTTGAGGCAAGGGATGGTGAGATTCAACTTTAAGTCTTAAAAGAATTACTTTACTTGCTTGAGTGTAGAGGACAGGCAGACAGAGGGATGCTAGTTTGGAGGCGATTTCAGACAGTCAAGAAAATGCCAGTGACTCTGACTAGGGTGTTAGCAGCAGAAATAAGAAGTAGTAAGATTCTGAATTTATTTTGAGGTAGAGATGACAGATTTATAATTATTTACCCAAGCTTTCTAAAGCCTTTTCATTTCTTTTATTGGTATTAGATTGGAAAACAGTTTGAGTTTAATCTTACCGTATTTAAATGTCAATTTACCCTTAAATAATTGGTAGATAAGAATTTCTCTACTTTCCCCCCCTTCTTTATGTCTTTAAGTACATTTCTTTGTAGAGAACTCTGCACTACTACAAAGCTAAAATAAACATGAGCTATGTATGGTGGGGAGGTGAATAATGTCTCAACTTTCAAAGTACTAAAGTCTTAGTTCTCTTCTAGATTCTTTCTTCCCCCAGTCCTCCTAAAACAAACACACACACACACACACACACACACACACACACACACACACAGAACTACCCTGTCATTCATAGATATTTTGTTCCCGCCAAAATGCCAAAATGTTACTTTTTAACTAATCATACCATGAAGCATTTTAGCAGTTAGCAAATACTTATCTGTTCATCTTACACATGATTGTACACAGTGATCTTGGCTAAACTGGCTCAGGTTTTATTTGTCAGAATTTTTTGAAACCAATTCTGATAGAAAAGGAGGTACCCATCCCTAAATGGTAAGCCAGAACAAATTTGTTTTCCAGAAGTCGTGGCTTCGGGGTATAGAGTTCTTTCAAGGGTAAATAAAAATGCATCAAACGAAGTTCTTCTTTATTCTTTATCAATATGTGGAAAAGGGGTTACATTTTTTTCCCCCTGGAAGGGAAAAGAGGAAAAATAAAGGGGGAAAGGTAAAGGGAGGAAATGGAATTTCTCTTTTCCCAATGTATTCTACTTTACTGAAGAAAATTATGGCTAAAGTGATCAGTCCGATTTACCATTTAATCACATTCAGTTTATTGCTTTTCTTAAATTGGTCACACCACTACATTCCAGCTTTCTAAATTTTGCTATTTTACATCAAGACCTGACATGTTTTCCCCGAGTTGCAAATTAATTTGACCTTTCTTACTCTTTTGTTCCTTGTTTTGTTCTCCTGTGTCCCCAGGTTCACTGGGTTGCACAGTGTGAAATGGATAATAATTTTTGCTTAAGCATCATTTGAACTTTTTTTTTTAAGGTTTTTGCCACAGGGGGTGTGTGCTCGCCAGGGAGAAAGAGAGAGAAAGACAATGAGATAGAAAGTGAAGAAACACCCCAAAATAGGGGATGGCCACCCACAATCCCTTCTTCTCTCAGGATTTTGGGCATGGATGTACATGTACCCAGCGTGATTTTCAAGGGCTGGGTCCAGGACTAGAACCACAGTCAGCCATGTGGGAATCCACACCATATGCCACCTGCTGGCCCCATCATTTGAACTTCTATATGAAGTTATTATTTGCTTGTTATTCTGTAGGAAAATGAAAAGCTGGAAACAAAGAAAGTGAAGCAGAGTAGTGTGGTTCATACTGATGTATGGCCATGTCAGTTATGTCACAAAATAAAAAGAAGGGAGCACAGAAGCGGTAGGCAGAGAAGACAGTTATGGCAGCTGGAGGAAGTTGTTCCCAGCCAAATTAATCCTACTCTGTCCATGAGATAGTAGGGAAACAGGCAAGTCTCATCGCATGGTGAAAATATTTACTTCAAATTCAAGTGATTAGGGTGTACTAATACTTTGAGTAATTATGTGTGGTGAATCAAGGTAAACTTAAATGTCTGTATCATCTATGGTAAATTTAAAATTCAGCTCTTCCCTGCCTCTTTTCCAAGTTGAAATAATGGCAGCAGCAACTTTGTGGAGATAAATAAATTGAAAATGAGCCATTAGCAGCAGGAACTTAGATGTGGGAGTCAACATGATACATGCAGATCAGAAAATGGGTATAAAGCAAAAAAGGGCATCAAAAATATCAAAGAACAGTAGTAGATAGGGATTTTTTTTTTATATATAAAAAATGTGCTATCCCCATAGGGCAGTGGTTAAATGTGTACATAGGAAGCTGGATCCCACATGGCCTATGGCAGTTCAGATCCTGCCCTGGTGGCGTGAAAAACTTGCTACATGTGAAGGCCTGCCCCCAAATCCTGACAGTATGGAGAGGTGGGAGAAAAAAAGGCTTGAGGCATGAGCACATTCCATGGGGATGCTTTGCATCCCTCTGTTTCTCTGGCAAGCATGCGTGCCATCTGACAATAAGAGAGAAAAAGAGAGAACAGAAAATGTAGTTAGAAACAAAGGAGTCACTCAACATCCTTAGCAACCAGGGAAATACAAGTGAAAACCACAATGTAGTACCACCACTTCATACCCACTAGGATGGCTGTACATCAAGAAAAGATAGACAATGGAACAGCAGGTGGTATAGTGGGTAAGGCACTGGACTTCCACATAGGTGTCCACAGTTCCAGTCCTGGATCCAGCAGCTTGAAAATCATGCCGGGTATGTGTGTGCATGCCCAAAATCTCAGGAGGAGAAGGGACTGCAGTGTGGCCATCCCCCTTGAGGGGTGATTGCTTATTTTCCCTCTGTCTTTCTCTGGCAAGCACATATACCCTATAGCAACAACAAAAGACTGAAGAAAGAAGACAGACAATAACGAGTTTGGTAAAGATATATACAAATGGTAAAGACTTCATACTTTGCTGCTGATAATGTAAAACATTGGAGGACAGTTTATCAGTTTCTTAAAATGTTAGACAATATTATACTATATGATTTAGCAATTCTACTCTTCAGTACCATCCCAAGAGAAGTGAAGAAGTGTAACCACATAAAGACTTGTGCACAGATACGGCTAACAAAGCAACATTATTCATGATAGCAAGGCTAAAAGTAACTCAGATGTCCATGAACTGATGAATGAATAAGCAAAATATTGCATATCTGTACAAGGGAATGCTGTTGTATATGCAGGATGCTGTATGTTGCAACAGGGAAAACCTCAAAAACATTATGCCAGAAGACCATACATTGTATGATTTCATTTTAACTGTTCAGAAAAGATAAACCTAAGAAAAGATAAAGATTAGTTGTGATTGTTTGGGTTGGCCTGAGGGTGGGAACAGGGAATTACCTGCAAATGGGTGTGAGGTTTCTTTTAGATACAGTAGAAATGTTGTAAAATTAGATTGTGTTGATGGTTATTATAGCATTGTAAATTTACCAAAACTCACTGAATTGTACATTTAATACAAGGGAATTTGTACGTATATTTGTGTGTAAACTTTACTTCAAAAGAGCTAGTAAACATTTTTAGAGAGACAGCAAATGGAGAGAAAGCTCTAAGTCAGAGGCAACATTTCAAGAAGAGAGAAAGGACCCCTGGCGTCAGTTGAGCATGTGCAACGATAAGATGGGAATGCTACAGACCATGGCTGTAGTCTCTCTCACTACGCAGGGAACCCCTGCTGCTGTTAGGCCGGGCAATATCTCTCCTGACCCTACAATATTATGCTCATTTTAATAGGTCCATGTGGCCTAGAAGATTATGATTGTTGTTGTTTTTCAAGGCAACTCTGGGTAGACTATTGTGATGTAGTACTGTTTAAAAAATTGTGATCTCTGATTTGCTTGTAATTATTGTACTTCTTGGTACAGTGTAGTACTTATTTTTACAGGAGTTAATTAGGACCTGAAAATTGTTCTTTGTTTATTACAATTCTGAAGCCCCAGTACAAAATGTACTAATCTCGTCATCCTTGTGATGGACAAAAAAGGGGGTGGGGTTGGGAGAAGAAAGAATGAAAGGGAACATGTTTGTCAGCAAGTTCATATTGTTCATAGTGGTCATTTTCCTTTAGAAAAGCATCTTAGGATAAAGAATCAAATTTTATTTTCAGCATGATCAGAGGGTATTCAATAAATTAAGTGAGAATTACTATATACATGAACAACTGTATATATGAGCCACACATTAATCACATACTAAAAATAAATAAATTAAATAAGCCTGAGATAATACCACTCAGATGTACTTACTTTCCCTATAATTTAATTCTCAGAAACTTACAATGTCTTTGAGTCACTATAATGGATATAAATGTGTTTGTTATTAAGAGAACATGTGGGGACCAGCAGGTGACACGGTGATTTCGTTGCTGGACTCCCACATGGCTGACTGTGGTTCAAGTCCCAGACCTGGTAGCTTGAAACTCACAGCAGGCATGTGTGCATGTGTGTCCCTGGAGGAGAATGATGGAGAAGGGATTGAAGTATGGCTATCTCCTCTGGAAGGCGGGGGTGATTTCTCACTTTCCCTCTCACTCTCTCTTAAAAGAAATATTCTGAGTGTCAGGCAGTAAAGTTTTTTATAATCTATTATTTCACTAAATACTAGAAACTATAACACAAAGATTTGTATTTTACAATGTTATATCACTTAAAATTAATTCCACAGTGTTGGCCAAAATGAACTATTTTTTTTTTCACCATATATTCAGGATCTTAAAATTTTAAGTTAAATAGTGCTAAAGAGAACTCTGTACTTCTTGACTGACATTGTTGGTTTAAAAGTCAGCAGTTAATTAAGAACACAGTGAGAGGGTTTTAAAATAGAATATGAGAGACTGGTTTCTGTTTGTTGGTTTGTTTTAATAGCTTGTATTAGCAAGTGTTTTATCACCCGAATTACAGTGAGGTACAAAGAAAGATCCGAGGTTTCATTGTCTGGCATTTGGAAAGGCGCCTATTTTTCTGCTCGTTTGGGCATACACATAATGAGCTCACAGAGTGTTTGTTTTCCTGACCTCTGGAATAAAAAAGCAACCTGACATTAAAGACTGGGGTAAATACTGGGCTGCTGCTGATAGGTTTATTGGCGTGTTTGCTGTCGCATTAATTGTTTGGAAGCATTTTTAGTCAATGTTAAAACTTCGGCACAGATTATTATGAGGATGCTGAGGAAGAGAGCATAGAACCAGAAAGTGAATCACCCTTGGAGAACTGTGATGACGTCCCAGAGACAGAGTGTGCTGTTATCACAGGACGTCAGGCGCCTCTCCAGTGGCTCTGACGGAAGCCATACTTTTCATGTGTATAAAGGCGGTGTGGAGGGGATCTAGCATCACAAAGCACAGGCCTCACACTCAGGATCTTCTCTAGTTTCAGAACCACTTTTCTCCTACTTCATAGTAGCTTAAATAAAATGATGCCCTCAGTGCATCACTATCTCAGTAGACATTTATATTGCATCTGCACCCCCAGAGGACACTCCACGATTGAGGCAGTTCTTCAAAGTCTTCAGCGCTAAGAGCATTTTTTATTGGAATCGTGAAGCTTGAGAGACAGAAACAGCTGGAGGACAAATATAAATGCAACCAGTGTCCACTTTATTAAAGTCTGGATTTAAACCACTGATGGCTACCAGGCAGTGAGGATGTAGATGACCACAGCTGCTTCATTTTTCTTCGTTTTAGGGACAGATAAGGGCAGTGATGGTTTATTCAAATCTATCAGACAAATCAGTTATTAATCAGTGAAATATATATTGTGTGCTAGGAAGAATGCTAGGGGTCAGCAAGATTTTCTTGCCCTCAAGAAGTTGCCTTCTCATGTATAAATTTTTAGACAATAATGTGTATGTCTGTTTTACTCTGATTGTAGTTCATGTCTCCAGGAATCAAGGAGTACACTTTGTTACTAGGTCATATTTGGCGTAATTTCAGAGGAATTGAAATAACTTACCCAAAGTTACAAAATCATTGGCAAATACAGACCCCCACCCTCAAGCCAAGAGATATCAATACGCTATACAAAGCAAAACCAACCAACCTAACAAGTCAATGAGTAAACACATTTCTGTAAACAAAATGGCTAAGTTGATTTTCTCACCTGAAAATCTAATACTCCTCATTTGCACCTGCCCTTGTGAAGTTTTGGGAGTTGTACAGTGTTCTCTGCAAGGAGAGGAATCCAAACTGTTGTCTGGAAACATTTCTATGATAATGTCTATAGTAAACTGTCTGGGGCATATGGGGGGGAAACAGAGAGGAGACTGGCATATCTAGTAATTTCTGTATTATGTGTATGTGTCTGTACCTAATTGAGAACAACCCAATTAACACACAATTCAAATGACTCAAAATTTGAATACAGGGACCAACAGATGGTGTAACAGTTATGTCCCTGGACTCCCAAATAGTCAACCATGGTTCTAGTCCTGGAACTGGCTACTTAAAACTCATGCCGGTCATGTGTGATGCATGCCCAACATCCCAAGAGGAAAATGGAGAAGGGACAATGGCAAGGCCATGCCCCCTGTGGGGGTGATTTCTTGCTTTCTGTCTCTCCGTGTCTCTCTTGTGAGCACACACACCCTATAGCAAAAACTCTCTCTTAAAAATTTTTTTTGAATATAATTCTGTTGTCCATCAATCCTATTAGTTGATTAAGGAAAGAGACTCTCAGAGAGAGTGGGTGTTAAATTAAGTGAATTCTACGGATGAAGGGGGAAAAAAAAAAAGGAAAACCTGAGACAGCACAGAGGTATTAGGAACTGAGGAAAAGGGACCTTCAGATTAACTATCAAGGAGGAACTCAGAGTTTGTTAGTGTTGAGGATTTACGTAGATATGCATTTATAAAACAGTGTCCCCTGCAAAGGAGGACTGAGCAACCAAAGGCGAAGGTGAGGGCAAAAGTTCTATAAGGAAAATGAGATGATTTGTTTAAACAAGGCCTCACCTTCTCGGTAAGCATGGTGGGTTATAGCGAAGTTAGCAATGAGGACAGACTGTTTACTGAACCCAAATTCACTTGTCTCGTTTGATTGCTTGCTTGTTTTTTTTCCGAACTTTGTTATATTAAATCTGTTGGTTGGGTACACATAGAAGAGTTGAGTTACCGATCATACAGATCATTCCGCTATTTTCCTGGGATTTTTCCTGGTCAGCTGTAGGAGACATGGTTGTTCAGGTGCCATTTCTTGAGTCCTGAGCACAGGCTGCGGTGCAGTCTCTTCCGCCCTCCCAGTACAGGTCATGCTGAGTGTAAGCCCATGATAAATGGGCTTTATCAGATCATGATAAATGACAGCTGAAGGGAACTTGATGTGGTGGAGGAAAATGCTTGCAAATACATGTTTTATATGCTCTGCTTTAAATTTTGTCAGCCTGGGTGAAAATATAACTCAGAAATAGATCTACTAAGGGATTTTCCCTGACAAAAGCGTGATGGAAAATACTTTCTACTAATGATCTCATCTGAAGCTTCTCAGCATTTCCAACTGTTAAACATTGTTAAAAAATACAGTGTTGTGTGAAAGAGAAGAGGGTCTCTGCGGGAGGCTTGCATTATGTCATTGCTGGCAATCGAGGCTCTGCAGAACCCAGTGTGGTCTGACATCTCTTTGGTTTGGCTTGTAAAAAGAAACCCTTGGCATCGACTAATTCGTGCACATGGTGAAATTAATCTTAATAAATAATCAAATGTTATTAACTTTGTCCTGATTATAAAAAAAAGAACTGGTCATCGTAGGAAATATGGAAGCTACAAAAAGGTTTAAAGAAAATAAACACGTAAAATACAGAGATGGCAGCATTCTGTTCTGCTGCTTTTCAGAAACACTCATATGGGGGACCAGCAGTTAGTGTAATGGCTATGTCGCTGGACTCCCATGCAGTCGACCTCGGATCGAGTCCTGGACCCGGTGGTTTCAAACTCATGCCGGGCACATGTGTGTGTGTGCCCAAGATCACGAGAGGAGAATGGGAGAGAAGGGATTGCAGCATGACCATCCCCCCTGGGGGGTAATTTCTCACTTTCTGTCTCTCTGTCTCTCTGTCAAGAAACACTCATATATGTCGATGTGTATATAGATATATGTGCAGAGAGATATACAGTATAACTAAATATGCAACTTATAGTTTGTGTGGCCTAAAAGGATTTTATTTAGCTTTATGTGGGAACTGTTTTTCTTCTTCCATTACTAGAATATAAAAATGTTATTTTTAGTAAGTAAAATATTTCATACTAATGTTGCATCATGAATTATTTAAGCATTTTTTAATACTTTAATATATTATTTACAGATGGTACTGAAATTTAAGGCTAGAATGAACAGTCTGGTACATTTTTGTTATTTCTCTGATTTTTTTTTTTCCTTAGATGTCTTATTTGGAAGTAGAATTATTAGGACAAGGGTAGAATTTTCCTCAGAGTCTTTATACAAATTGCTAACTTATATTCTCTGCAGTTGTATCATTGTATCATTTTGCATTTCTAGTTAAGTTTCTAAGTCTTACTACACCCAACCAAGGTTGAATGCTGTAAACCAGAAACAAAGTTCTATTTTGTTTTCCTTAGCATTACTTTCTATGAAGTTGGATAACTTTTTGTTGATTTATTGATTACTGGTTTCAATTTATGAAATGGTTTCATATTCTTCTTTTTTAGAGAGAGAGATTTTTGTTATAAGGTACATGAGTTTGCAAGAGAGACAGTGAAAAAGTGAGAATCACCCCTGGGAAGAGATGGCAATGCTACAATCCCTTCTTCATTCTCCTCTCAGGATTTGGGGAACACATGCACATGTGCCTGGTGTGAGTTTCAAGCACCTGGGTCCAGAGCTCAAACCATGGTTGGCCATGTGGGAGTCCAGTGCCTTCTCCACTACATAACCTGCCAGCCCCATTTTCATATTCTTTACCTATTTTTCTGTTGGAGAGTTTAGGGATTTTTCTGAACTGGTTTTAGTAAAGTTAATTTTATACCTTGTATGTACATCCTTAGCACCTAGCACAAGGAAAGTTGAGTCCCGCAGAAGTAGCTAATAAAGCTGTGTGTGACGGCAACCACCTATAGTCCCAGCTGGGGATTGATGCAGGATTATTGTGACAGTGAAAACATGTCAAAAAAAATAAGTGTCAGACCAGTCCCATGGCCTAGTACTTAAGGGAGTTGGATCTCACATGATAGACTGCAGTTTGACTCCTGGTTGTTGTGGCTTGAAAAACATGCTGGGTACATGTGTATGCATGCCCCAAATCCCAACAGGATGGAGAAGTAGAGGAGAAGGGCTTGCAATGTGACCATGCACATGGGGCAGGGAGGTACTTTCTTCTCTCTCACTGTCTCTTTCTGGTGAACACATATGCCCTATGACAATTTTTTTTTAATGTTGCTAGTAAATAAAATAATGTAATTTATATTTTTCCCTTTGGTCTCCTATCTACAAGTTTTCTTTCTTTCATTTTTTTTTCTTTTTCAGGACAATCATCAGAGAATGTCCTAAACAAGCATATCTAAAATTTAGATGTGTTTGATAGATTGATTTGTTCAGTGAGCTATTATTCAAGTGTATCTCTGATTACACAGATATTTTATAGAAAACCACAAAAAAGCATTTGAAAAATTGAATCCCTTTAGGATTTAGACTCTCCAAGCAAAATATGTGCGGAAGGTACATTTCTCAATACAATAACAGTCATATATGAAACACCCAGCTAATGTAACACTGAATGGGGAAAAGCCATAACAGGGCCAGCAGGTGGTGACGTGGTTAAGGCAACTGGATTCTGCATGATTTTAGTCCCTAACTCAGTGGCTTTAAAAACACACTGGGTTGGGACCAGCAGATGGTGTAATAGTTACGTTGCTAGATTCCCACATGGCCAACCTGGAGGCTTGAAACTCACACTGGGCGCATAGGTGTGTGTGCCCAAAATCCCAAGAGGAGAATGGAGGAGAAGGGATTGTGCATGGCCATCACCCCTGGGGGTGATTTTTCACTTTCCCTCTCCCTATCTCTCTGGCGAGCACATGTATCTCTCCAAAAAGAAAGAAAGAAGAAAGGAAGTAGGGAAGGGAAGGCAAGAGAACAGAAGGGAAGGGAAGAGAAGGGAAGGGAAGGGAAAGGAGGGAGGGAGGGAAGAAGAAAAGAAAAGAGAAAAGAAACGAAAAGAGAAGGAAAGAAGAAGGAAGGAAGGAAGGAAGGAAGGAAGGAAGGAAGGAAAACAAAAACACTCTGGGCACTTGTGCATGAAGTGCCCAAAATCCCTCCAGAGGATAATGGAGAAGAATTTGAGGTGAGGCCACCCCCCATGAAGAGGTGATTTCTCCCTTCCCTTCTTTGTCTCCTTTCTATTCATCTCTCTTTTTGGCAAGCACACCCTGTATCAAATTTAAAAACAAACAAACAAACAAAATGACAAGACAAGATTATTCATTTTCTCTACTACTTTTCAATATAGTGTTGGAAGTCCTGGCCAATACAGTCAGACAAGAGAGTGAGATCAGAAACAATGCAAGCGAGGAAAGAATGGGAAAATATATTCAAAGTGTTAAGAGAAAAACAATTTTAACCAAGAATACTGTACCTAGAAAGATTATCCTTCATGTGGGAAGAAAAAACGAGAACATTCTCAGATAAACAAGATCTGAAAGAATTTACTAGCACCAGACCAGATCTCCAAGAAGTTCTCAAGGGAGTGCTGTATTAGGAAAATTAAATACAGACACACAGAAATAAGAGTTCAAAAACGAAGAAAATGGCCAACTTAATCACAGGGACAAGTCTGGAGTTGAATATTATATCTCAGAATTTAATAAGGAAAATCAAATGACAACAGAAGATAAAGTACATGAGACTGAATTGGTGAAATAGAATTTTATGGCTTTTGACTACTACATTGCCAAATTTCTTCTAGGCTTTGCTGTCCAGCTTTAAGGATTTGGATCCTATCTTGAGATATCGATAGGTTCATGTACCTACCATTTGAACAGAATTCTAACCTGTTTCCTGGCTTTGAGTTTTAAGCAATATTCCTTAGTATTTCTTTGGTTTAAGTTAAAACTGCTTTTCTTGAAATTACAAGATGAACTTGCTACTGAAAGTAGCTAGATTATTTAAGAAATTGTGTGATCAATACAATGTGGGGGGAAGAGGAATGGAAGCAGAGATAATGTGAGAAGAGGGTGGGAAAGGACAGAGGGTGAGAAATAGGGATAAAATTATCTATATCTATATCTATATCTATATCTATATCTATATCTATATCTATATCTATATGAAACAAGAAATGGAAATTTTTTGAGAGGTTTTTTCTATAGGGCACATGCGCTCGCCAGACAGACAGAGAGAGGCAGAAAGTGAGAAATCACCCCCCAGGGGGATGGCCACACCGCAATCCCTTCTCTTCCATTCTCCTCTCGGGATCTTGGGCACGCACACACACGTGCCCGACGTGAGCTTAAGTCACCGGGTCTGGGATGCGAACTGTGGTCGACTACATGGGAGTCCAGCAACATAGCCATTATGCTAACTGCTGGTCCCAAAATGGAAAATTTTTGATGATAAGATGAATGATTAAGCCACTCGGCAGTATATTCTGGATGGGAAATCACATTTTATATGCTGTGACAATGCTTAGGGAATGAATGTAAATTAATTAAGTTTAAAAAAAAAGTTTCAGAAAAAAAAACTAAAACTTTTTCTTGAAACAAACAAACAAAAAGCATTAAAAATACCTATTTGATGACTGCAGTAAGCTATATAGCCCCAGCTAGGTGCTACTTTATAGCATGTTCATTCTACTCACTGAGGTTTATGCCTAAAAGACTTGTGTTAATGGATATGTATATATCAGCTGTGCTTGCTATTCAAAATATTTAGATTAATTAAGATCTTTAGTGAATCAATAAAATATGGGGGGGAAGGCATAGAAAGCAAACATAGATACCAGATAAAGCATGGGAAAAGGGTGGGAGATGGCAGAGGGTGAGAGATAGGGAGTCAAGGATGGGGAAAAAAGCAAAATATACAGGAAACAAGAAATGGAAAATCATTTGTTGATGATAACACGTATGTTGATGTGCTTGATTGAGTCAATATATAGTGTATTCTGGATGGAAAATCTGATTTTGTATGAGGTAATGATGTACAGTGAATGAATGTAAATAAATAAATTTAAATAAAAAAAAGAAATGGAAAAGAAAATAGAGTGATATAAAAGGCATTTAAATAAGAAAGGAAGGAAAGAAATGGGAAGATTCAAAGACATAAAACAACTGTAGATACCAGAGGCTGTAGGGAAGGGGTGGTGTTGGATGGTGGAGGCTAAATGGGAGGGACTCAACCACTGTTGGCCATGTGGGAGTCAAGCGCCCCAACCACTTAAATTGCAACGTTTTTATTTACCAAGTTATAATGCCTCCTACTAGACCTCAGTGGTGGAATTTCAGGTGAAAAGTAGCTATTTTCACTTTCAGTTCAATTTTATGTTCACTAGGGTTATTTGTGAGTAATATGGAAGAATTGTTTTCCTTCAGCCTGAAGGATAGACTGAATTAAGAGATCAAGGGACCAGCAAGTGGCATGACAATTATGTTTGTGGACTCCCACATGATCGACTGTGGTTTGAGTCCCAGACCCAGTGCTTGAAAATCTTGAGGAGTATGTGTACATGTGTGCCCAAGGTCTCAGGAGGAGAATGGGAGAAAAGGGACTATGGCGTGGCCATCTCCCCAGAAGGTAATTTCTCACTATACTCCTTCTACTGTGTCTGTCTTTCTTTTTCTCTCTCTCTCTCTCTCTATCTCTCTCTCTCTCTCTCTCTCTCTCTCTCTGGTGAGTACACATGCCCTAAGGAAAAAACCTCTTTAAAAAAAAAGAATTTTATTCCATCCCATAGCCATCCACGGGATATTTTGGTCCTTAATTTCTAACTGCAAAGTCATGGAGATTAAATATCAAAGAGTTGCTTTTTTGTTTCCAGTTTGATTTTTTTCCTTCTTTTTTATTTCCTTTGGCTTTTTATAGTTTCCTCTGAGATTTATAGTTCCTTGTCATAGATATAATTTTAAAATAGTATAGCTTGATAGCTCTCAGTATGCATATATAAATCTGGTAAAAAATTAAAAAGCTGTTCTTGTTCAGATCAAAAAGAGTAATAAAAGACATTTTTCTTACCAATTTATTTACTTAGCATAATCAGGGTAAATGGATAGAGTAGAAAGGCAAAACATATTGACAAGATTTTCTCTCGAATCATTATATATATCGAATAAATGAAGTTGTTTAAATCTTAACATTTTTTTGACATCAAAATCCTGGGGATATGGAAAGTTTACTCAGATACTACAAGACACTGGTTTGGGACCAGCAATTGGCATAATGTCTATGTTGCTGGACTCCCATGTAGTCAACCACGGTTCAATTCTCGGACCAGGTATCTTAAACTCATGCCAGGCACATGTGCATGCGTGCCCAAGATTCTGAGAGGAGAATGGAGGAGAAGGGGTTGCAGCCTGGCTATCCCTCCAGGGGGTGATTTCTCACTTTCTGTCTCTCTCTGTCTTTCTGGTGAGCGCACGTACCCTATAGCAAAAACCTCTCAAAACAAACAAAAAACACTGGCTTTGTGAAGCTTTACATAAAGAAAATAAAACAACTTTACAATAGAATAAAACACCACTCAAGTAAGTAGGAAAAAAGAAAACAAACAAACAAAAAAACTGTGTGTCCCTGGATAGAATGATTCAAGACTGAAATTGAATTATGGATTTAGGATAAGTGACACGAACACATAATCTTAATTGTGAGAAGGTGCTAGGTACTCAACAGTTTATAAAATTAATATACAAGCATAAATTTTCACAAAAGATTTAAAATAAATATAACAAATTGTGTAAGTTACCAACATGAAACTAAATGCCAGAAGCATCAGAAACAGACAAAAAGTGTATGGATAGAATGGAGTCTATAAATGGATCTAAGTACATACTGAGTTTACCATTAATAATCGTAATCTTTAATAACTTTGAGGAAAGGATATAATATTCAATAGTTTGGGAAGAACTGAGAATACATATGGGAAAGTAAAATCAGATTCTTCATCCATACCATTTATATAAATGCTATGTGAACATTAAATGGATTGCAAAGTTCTAGAAATATTAGAAGAAAAGAGAGGAAAATAGCTTTCTAATTTGGGGGAGGGGTACAGAATGTATTCTTAATCAAGAAATGAGAACAACTCACCATGAAGTACAACTGTAATGGAAATGACTCATGGGATTAAAGAATAAACAAAAATTGGGTCCAGGAAAATTGGAGGGTGGTGTTGGATGGTGGAGGCTAAATGGGAGGGACTCAACCACTGTTGGCCATGTGGGAGTCAAGCGCCCCAACCACTTAAATTGCAACGTTTTTATTTACCAAGTTATAATGCCTCCTACTAGACCTCAGTGGTGGAATTTCAGGTGAAAAGTAGCTATTTTCACTTTCAGTTCAATTTTATGTTCACTAGGGTTATTTGTGAGTAATATGGAAGAATTGTTTTCCTTCAGCCTGAAGGATAGACTGAATTAAGAGATCAAGGGACCAGCAAGTGGCATGACAATTATGTTTGTGGACTCCCACATGATCGACTGTGGTTTGAGTCCCAGACCCAGTGCTTGAAAATCTTGAGGAGTATGTGTACATGTGTGCCCAAGGTCTCAGGAGGAGAATGGGAGAAAAGGGACTATGGCGTGGCCATCTCCCCAGAAGGTAATTTCTCACTATACTCCTTCTACTGTGTCTGTCTTTCTTTTTCTCTCTCTCTCTCTCTCTATCTCTCTCTCTCTCTCTCTCTCTCTCTCTCTGGTGAGTACACATGCCCTAAGGAAAAAACCTCTTTAAAAAAAAAGAATTTTATTCCATCCCATAGCCATCCACGGGATATTTTGGTCCTTAATTTCTAACTGCAAAGTCATGGAGATTAAATATCAAAGAGTTGCTTTTTTGTTTCCAGTTTGATTTTTTTCCTTCTTTTTTATTTCCTTTGGCTTTTTATAGTTTCCTCTGAGATTTATAGTTCCTTGTCATAGATATAATTTTAAAATAGTATAGCTTGATAGCTCTCAGTATGCATATATAAATCTGGTAAAAAATTAAAAAGCTGTTCTTGTTCAGATCAAAAAGAGTAATAAAAGACATTTTTCTTACCAATTTATTTACTTAGCATAATCAGGGTAAATGGATAGAGTAGAAAGGCAAAACATATTGACAAGATTTTCTCTCGAATCATTATATATATCGAATAAATGAAGTTGTTTAAATCTTAACATTTTTTTGACATCAAAATCCTGGGGATATGGAAAGTTTACTCAGATACTACAAGACACTGGTTTGGGACCAGCAATTGGCATAATGTCTATGTTGCTGGACTCCCATGTAGTCAACCACGGTTCAATTCTCGGACCAGGTATCTTAAACTCATGCCAGGCACATGTGCATGCGTGCCCAAGATTCTGAGAGGAGAATGGAGGAGAAGGGGTTGCAGCCTGGCTATCCCTCCAGGGGGTGATTTCTCACTTTCTGTCTCTCTCTGTCTTTCTGGTGAGCGCACGTACCCTATAGCAAAAACCTCTCAAAACAAACAAAAAACACTGGCTTTGTGAAGCTTTACATAAAGAAAATAAAACAACTTTACAATAGAATAAAACACCACTCAAGTAAGTAGGAAAAAAGAAAACAAACAAACAAAAAAACTGTGTGTCCCTGGATAGAATGATTCAAGACTGAAATTGAATTATGGATTTAGGATAAGTGACACGAACACATAATCTTAATTGTGAGAAGGTGCTAGGTACTCAACAGTTTATAAAATTAATATACAAGCATAAATTTTCACAAAAGATTTAAAATAAATATAACAAATTGTGTAAGTTACCAACATGAAACTAAATGCCAGAAGCATCAGAAACAGACAAAAAGTGTATGGATAGAATGGAGTCTATAAATGGATCTAAGTACATACTGAGTTTACCATTAATAATCGTAATCTTTAATAACTTTGAGGAAAGGATATAATATTCAATAGTTTGGGAAGAACTGAGAATACATATGGGAAAGTAAAATCAGATTCTTCATCCATACCATTTATATAAATGCTATGTGAACATTAAATGGATTGCAAAGTTCTAGAAATATTAGAAGAAAAGAGAGGAAAATAGCTTTCTAATTTGGGGGAGGGGTACAGAATGTATTCTTAATCAAGAAATGAGAACAACTCACCATGAAGTACAACTGTAATGGAAATGACTCATGGGATTAAAGAATAAACAAAAATTGGGTCCAGGAAAATTGGATAACATTTGTGGCCAAGCTCTATGCTGATAGTTTTATAAACATCAACTCATTAGCCTCTGGGCAAACCTATGTTTTTCCCCATTTTATTGAAGAGGAAATCGAGAATTAGAGTATTTAAACAACTTGCTTCCAATCCCAAAGCTACACAGAGGAGTAATGATGAATGCCTTTGATACTAGGGAATGGGCCCTCAACCACATCACCAGGAGCAGTCAAAAGAAAACTTTATTAGGAAGTGTACACACTTACATTTTCAGTAATGTTAGCATTCATATAGGATATACTTTAAAGAGTACATTGCACTTTTATGACTTCCATATTCAAAATGGTACTTCGAAATAGCCTGCAGACTCTTTATCATATTCTTTAATCATGTTTAATGTAATCTACTATATACATTTCATAGTTATATAAAAATATAGCTTCACCCTATTTCCTTGAACAGGCAGACTAATGTCTTCCTTGACAGGTAATGCAAAATGAACGTTTTTTTTTTCCATGAAGGCTTTTTTCCTAGTACATGTTTGTCTATCTGATAAAGAATAAGAATAAAAATCTCTAGTGACCATTCCATGCTACTTCCTTCTCTTAACTAAGCCTGAATACTGCTTTCCAAATTCCTAACTCTCGATATCTTTATGTTTCAATTATTGTCTTCATTTTTGGTAGACTGCATTGTTCAAAACAGTAGTGCTCATAATAGAAATGAAGTGTAATTGTCCCTAAATTCATGCCAATCAGTTATTCACTATTTATCCACAGCTTGACATTCCAGAAAAAATATCAGTAATGCCCTCTCCTTTTATCAATGCCTTTTGTAATCAACCTGAAATAAACTTTCTCACTTAATGAACCATTATTCATCATGCCACCTTAGTTCTAGCTGAATTAATTGTTTAATTTCTCAAAATTTCCCATACTTTTATTTTATAGCCAATTCTGTAGTGTCTTTTCCCTCAAATCTCCTAAATTTCAAACTTGTTCTTCAAGATGTTACCTATATTTACATTTTTTACAAGATACAACTCAACACTGACAGGAAGGTCATCTCCGTTTTTAATTGTCATGACCTTTTCTAAGACTTAATATCTCCATTGCATTGTGCACATTTTGTGAACTGGATTCCTGTTTGTTTTCTTTAAAGCAGTTAACATAGTGTCTTCCACATCATGGGCCCTTGATATATGTTTATTTAATGAATAAATTAATTAATCCCTCAAGGTATCCACGACTTGTTTTTACAAGCAATATGCTCTAAAATAGTGGCTGTAATTTAAACTTTGAAATATGTCAATTAAAAAAAGAGGACTATTCTCCCTTGAAACTTTATGTAACCATTTACATATGCATGTGTGAGTATAGATCTTGATTCATGGAGCTTTTCTTTGAAAATCTCTGAGATGGCGCACACACAGGTAAATGCATGGGCATGTGGTTTTCAGAGGGCAGATGGGTGGACCAAGAACACATGCAGGTATACGGATTCAGTGACTGTGGGGAGGTCTCCACAGGCAGCACCTGCAGAGGCATCCGAAAGTGCTTTGAAGACTTGGAGTGGCTATTCTGCTGAATAACTGAATATCCCCAGAGCCAAGAAACACGACCTTGAGCACAGCACATCTTTTCTGCTGAATGTGATCTTATTCCAAGAGAAGTCAAATTATTCTTCCCAGTAGCCAAGAAAACCTCAAAGCTTTCAAACCACGTTGCCCTGAGAGATGCCTCAAATCTGCTAAGGCAGCCCACAGGACAGAGAGACCACAGAATGCACTCGAATTGCGTGGAAGCATAAAACTTTCCGTTTTATACAGAATTCTGATGATTCTAGGTGGTATGTCGAGTAGAAAAGACTGACCTGAGGTGGGAAAGGCTGAAGGGCTGCCTCTGTGCCTTCCTTGAATCTGAGCTAGATGAAGAATAAAGGATTTGCTTCACTGAAGAGACTCACAAGGACTGCCAGAACCAGCGGCATTCAATTTTGACCCATCTGCCCATTCTTCCATTTCTTTTCCTTCCAGCATCCTAAGAGCCTGATTTTTTAATTAGGTGAACAAGCAGCAACAAATGAGGGAAGTGGCAAAAAAATTGTCTTCAAATTGAAATACATGTAAAGAAAAACACAAGCAGAAATTTATTAAAGGCTTTCTGGAAGAAGCATTTAGTCAGCATTTGGCTTGGTTAAAATCCTGAGCCAATTGTAGAGCACAGTGGCAAGGGAAGCACAAAATCAGTTCTTTGTGCACTTGTCTGTTAGAAGAAGGAAGAGGAGCGTAGACACTAAAATTTCGGTCTGCAGTATACAGATGTGTCATCTTGTGAAAGAAAGATGAGCCTGTCAGGCAGAAGTTACTGATGGATGGGGTGTCAGCTCTTCGCATAAACTATTTCAGGACTAGCTCTTGTTCTGTGTCTTTCCTTGTTTATTTATTTTATCTAGGACTTTCTTCCATGACCTTCTCCTTAGAGCTCAATATCTTTGTTTTTAAATGTCTGTAGTAAGGTGTTTTGGGTTCGCATTTTTAGAAAATCAGCTTCAGATTTTTTCTGACTAGTAGCTAAGAAACACTGTAAGACAATTTCCTGGGCTGCCTTCATGGCCTGGTAGTTAAGGCAGCTGGATCCCACAAGGCTGACTACAGAGTTTGAGTCTCCAACCCAGTGACTTGAGAAACACGTTAGGCACATGTGTTTCAAAATCCTAAAAGGAGGGAAAAATGGAGGAGAAGGGATTGCAGCATGACCATTCCCGTCGAGGGTACTTAGGTTTTTTCCCTCCCTCTGTCTTTCTGTCTCTCCCTGGCAAGAGCATGTGCTCTCCAGCATGTGACAGGGTCTGTGTGTACAGATGCATGTGCGTGCACACACACACACACCAATCTTGTAAGAATTTGGAACATTTGTCTGCTTTGAATGTTTGCATAATATTTTGCCAGAAATTCTTAAACCTTATATATTTGTGTAATGAATTCTGAAGACTGGTTGCATTTCTTAAAACATAGTTTATATATTTATTTCTTCCATGAGCAAGATGAGGGGAGGAGAGAGGGAGAGAACCTGGATCATGAACGGACATGTGTTCTGTATGCTCAGGGAAACCTCTAGACTTAAAGCAGGAGCCTTCTCGTATGAGGCTGCCCTACTGTGTTTCATTTCTACTGTTGTCCCACTGTTTGGCCCTTTGCCTGCATTTTTTTTAAATGAAAGAAAACTGAAAGCAACTGAATTCAACTAACTGGAAGTTTCTATTGGCAAATATGATTGGGTACTCAGAAAGGTACAACCTTGTATTGCTTCTCGGATGTTATTTTCTTTATGAAGGAAATATAGAAATGAAAATAAGTTTTAGTTTTTCATAGTTGGAATTGAGTATTTATCCACATGGTTTTAGATGAAGATTGGCCCTTTCAGTGAAAGTGTATTGAATGAACCAATAAAATGGTTGCCCAATAGATGGAGAATGTTACTGAGCCATTACATTTTAGAATTGAAAGGAACATTGTAGACCTGACGTAATCCAAATATGTCATTTTGCCAGGGAGGAAAATGGGACCCACTGAAGCTAAGTGAGGTGGTCGAGACGAGAGAGCTGAAAAGTGGCCAAGAATTGGGTTGTCCAAAAAGTCATGACATATCTTTCTATGCAAAAATGCACCATGACTTTTCCAGTAGACCAGTAGAAGCCAGTGTTCAGCTGCCATGATTTTTAGCCCAATCCTCATTCCTAGGAGATAAAACAATTAAAAATGTAAAATATCCAGCAGTTGGTGTAGTGGTTAAGGCACTGGACCCTCACATCACCAATTGCAGATCAAGTCCCGGACCCAACAGCTTGAAACTCATACTAGGCACATGTTCACGTGTGCCCAAAATCCCAAGAGAAGAATGAGGAAGGGATTGCGGTGTCGCCTTTGCTCCTTGTGAGGGGTGCAGATGATTTCTCATTTTCGCTCTCGCTGTCTCTCCAGTGAGCACATATGCCCTAGAGCAAAAATCTCTCAAAAAATGTTTTTCATAGAGTTATTGTGTGAGTCATTCAGGTACAAACAAACCTGTTAAAATGAATAAGCTATCATTTTATGTGTATTTTTTTCCTGTTTGCGATACCCTCATCTCTTTCTTACTCCATGAACCTAAAACTAGAGCGTTAGGCATAGTGATACTCAGGCTAATAAAAGATTTAGTAGGAAGTGTATTTTTTTAAGCTGCTGGGGAGTACTTTAAAATATGGTAGAAATTTCAATAATAACGATCATGGGACCAGCAGGTGGCATAATGGTTATGTCACTGGACTCCCACTACAGTTTGCATCCTGGACCTGGTGGTGTAAAACACAGTGGGTGAGTGTGTGTGTGTGCCCAAAATCCCACGTGTAGAATGTAGGAGGAGGGATTGAGGTATGGCCATCTCCTCTGGGGGGAAATTTCTCACTTTCTACCGCTCTGTCTCTCTTTCTCTCTGGTGAGCACACGCGCTCTATAGCAAAAATTGCTCCAAAAAAGAAAAAAAAAAATTTGGTAAGTAGTGTATTTTTTAAGCTACTGGGTGGGTGGTACTTTAAAATATGGTAGATATTTCAATAATGATGATTGTGGGACCAGCAGATGGCGTAATGGTTACATCACTGGACTACCACTTGGCTGACCATGGTTCAAGTCTCAAACCCGGTGGCTTAAAATTTATGCTGAGCAAGTGTATGTGCATTCCCCAAATCCTGAGAGGAGGCTGAGCAAGTGTGTGTGCATTCCCCAAATCCTGAGAGGAGAGTGGAAGAGAAGGGATTGTGGCATGGTCATACCCCTGGGGGGTGATTTCTCGCTTTCTGTCTCTCTTCTCTGTCTCTCCAATGAGGGCATGCACCCTATAGCAATAAAGTCTCTCATAAAAAGAAATAATCATAATACCAACGTTAATTGATTGTCCACCATCTGCTAGCTATGACTTTATGTACACAATAGCCTGTCAAGTGAAAATTTTCCTCTCAGAATTGGTGATCAGAACTCACTGAAGCGAAAGAATTATGTAGCCTGCAGTATAAATAGAACCTCCCCAACTGGCAGTTATCTCCCTCAACATTTACTAAAAGACAGCAAAACTGCCTTCAGCTACTCACAACACTATTTACCTCCTCCCGCTCTGCCTCCTCTATCGGCCAAAGCAACTGGGAATCAGTGAGGAGAAGGAGTCACTGAGGAATAGGCCCTATAGAAGCAAGCAGTTCAAGGAAAGGTATGTGTCCTTCTAAGATAATTGAGACGAAGAAATACTGTAGAATCATATGTAAAGACAGAGTTTATTTGCAAGAAAGGAAAGCTGGTGTTCCAAATTCCTAATATGTGCCTTTCATACCTGCCACCCTGTGACTTTCTGACAAGGGGAGAAGGAACCTGGCAGGGGAGAAGGGACACAGTAGTATGCCCTGCACTGTCAACATGTAGTGTGGCCAGGATGCCTGAGATTCTCTGGGTCAAGCAGACACCCTATTTAAGATGAGTTTAAACCATCTGTCCAGCATCACTCACAGGAAGGCTACTTGCTGGCCCAGGGAATTGATTACACTACTAGAAGCTGTCAGATGTTGAGTGAAAGTCAGAGCTGGGGGTTGAAACACACTGAGTTGACAAATCTCTTGCTCTCTCATTCTCATGTTTGTTAATTGCAAAGAAGAGGATCCAGAGAACACTTGAGAGTCTACTACAGGGGGGGTATAAGAAGTCATTGAAGCTGGACCAGCAAAATCAGCAGAAACGAAACTACAAAATGAATTACTGTCCTTTTCTCTTCCCCAAATCAGCTCTGTTTTGATAAACTGGTCTAAAGGAGGGTTGGTAATAAGGTGCCTAGAGCCATACTGTACCCCCAACACACACACCTCAACCCAAAGCTATGAAAGATGATGGATGAAATTGAGATAAGGCAGCCTCAGGAGAAAGACAGGCATGGAGGGAGTAGTGGTCTCTGGAGGGAAAGTGCTGGTGTCTCTAGGGTTGGGGAATCAATCTTTGTCTGTGGCCTCCCATCACTGACACACCAACACCAGTTTTCATCATAAATCAGTTTAATTATACTAAAAAAGAAAAGAAAAGAAAAATAAGGGAAAAAGAAATTGAAATAAAATCTTAATTTAAACTTTTAAATTAACCTGAGTTATTTTTTGTTTTTTGGATTTTTTTTTTTTTAGATTTTTGCCATAGGGTAAGGGTGCTCATGGAGAGAGAAAGAAAGACAGAGGGAAAGTGAGAAATCATCTACAACGAAGGATTGTGCATCCTGATGTTAGGATTTGGGGCATACACACTCACAAACACACACACACACACACTCTCACACTGTGATGTACAAGCTACTGGGTCTGTGACTCAGATTGTTGGCCACTGTAGAGTCCAATGCCTTAACCACTATGCCACCTGCTGGCCCCTAACCTAAGTTTTTAATAACTAAAAATAACCAGAAATCCAATGATTTTGCCAAAGATATTATCAAGAAATAGGGGGAAAAGTTACTGAGTATATTTGAAAATAGTGACTGAGTAAATATATAAACATATTCTGTCATGTTTACATCCCACAAATATATTTCATGGATTGAAATCTTTAATAAATTTATACATACATTGCATTATTTAATCCTTATGGCTACTCTGTGAGATAGATGCTAATATCATTGCCTCTATTTACTGATAAGTAAACTAAGTCTTTAAGGCAATCAATTCTGTATCCAAGCACAGTGGGAGAGTGGGATTTGAACCCAGGTGTATATGACTCTGTGGCCTATGGTCCTATGGTTTATTACCTCATAAGTGTTCATCTCACTGCTACTGCTCACCTTATCGACACAGCTCATTCTCACCGCAGCCACATGTATCTTTCTCGAATATAAATCAAATCGTGTCACTACCCAGAGACCACTCCAGTGGTTTCCCATTGTATATGGGATACAATCCAAAAGTTGACCAAAATTTAAAAGGCCCTACTTGACCTTACTCCCTTCCACAACTTTGATCTTATCTGATATCTGATTCCACACTGCTGCAGTTCTACTGTACTCAGTGCTCACTGGTGTTTTGTTTTTATTTTGGGGGAAAAAAAAAAGATTTTTCTCATTTTAGAAAGTTGCACTTCTAGTTCTTTCTTCTTGGAATACTTTTTTTGCCCAGATTTCACAAGCAATTCCTCAGCATACAAGTCTCAAATCAAATTTCATTTTTTGGGAGGTTCATTTTTAAGGTTTTTGCCATAGGTCACATGTGCTTGCCAGAGAGAAAGAGACAGTGAGAGGGAAGGTCAGAAATCAGCCATTCCACAATCTCTTCTCCTTCATTCTCTCTCTGGGATTTTGGGCACACACACACACATGCACGCGGTGTGAGTTTCAAGCCACCAGTTCGGGGACTCAAATAGTGGCCAGCCACACTTGAATCCAGCTCCTTAACCACCATGCTGCATGCTGATCCCTAAAGATCATCTTCTGAAAGAACTTCCATAGTCAGCTACATTAATCACTCTGTCTTAGTCTTTGCCACTCTACTGTACTCTTTTAAACAAAAGTATCACATTTGATATTTACCCATTCATGGTTATCTTTCCCCCATTGGTCTGAAGAAGAGAAAACCCTAATGGCCTTCTTTACTAATATATTTCTAATGCGTAGAGTAGTGCTCTAAATTTTAGACATCTAATGTGTAATTTTGGAATTAACAATGTCTGAATGAATTTTCTTTTTAAGAGAGATTCATTCTATAGGGTGTGTGCTCTCACTAGTGAAATAGAGACAGAGACAGAAAGTGTGAAATCAACCCCCATGGGGGTTGGCCACACCACAATCTCTTCTCCTCCATTTTCCTCTTGAGTTTTTTTTTTTTTTTTTTTTTTTGAGGTGTTTTTTTTTTTTTTGAGAGGTTTTTGCTATAGGATGCATGTACTCGCCAGAAAGAAAGAGAGAGAGAGAGAAAGCAAGAAATCATCCCCCAGGAGGGATGACCACACTGCAGTTCTTTCTCTTCTATTTTCCTCTCGGAATCTTGGGCATACAAGCACATGAGCTTAGTGTGAGTTTAAGAAATGGGGTCCGGGATTCAAACTGCGGTTGACTGCATGGGAGTCCAGCAATGTAACCATAACACCATCTGCTGGTCCCAATGTCTGAATGAATATTAATCCTCTCCCAATGCCAATTTCAGTTCTAGATACTTTACATGTGTGTGTATGTGTGTTTTAGGAGTTTTTTTTTATTTTATTCATTCATTTTATTTTAATTTGACCACAAAGAGACAGATAGACACACACACTCACACACACAGAGAGAGAAAGTGTGAAAGCAAGTCACCAGGTGTGAGACACGAAATGTGGTTGGCCATGTGGGAGTGTCCAGTACCTTAACCAGCACATCACCTGCCGGTCCCTGTACTTTACATATTTCACCTTGGATTCAATGCTCTTTTGATTTTAGGTAAGCTATGGTTTTCCAGCATCCCTTCCCTTCTTCCCCTAGATGAAAAGAGTGGTATTCTACAATCCAAATATTCCTAAATTATACTGATTTTAGTATATTGACATGCTACTTTGCATTAATTTAATAATAAGTTAGCAGTTAGTCTAAGTGATAAAATAAACCTAAATTTTTGGTTGGTCAAACCTCCCTAAAAGCAGAGATACAGATGGAGTTACAGAAGTTTATTCCTTCCCATCGCAGCATAATTCTTCATTATGCTCATCACATACGTATTTACTACCTCTCTACTTAAGATGATGAAGATATCATGATAGTTTTAGTTCTCTTTCTTTTTTTTTTCTTTCTTTCTGTTTAAGGAATTACCATTCTATTTTCAACAAAGTAGATTTTGACTTTTTGGTGTACATTTTTTTCATTGCTAGGTGATATTCATTTTAAAATGTCTCAAGTTGACTTCAGTATAATAAGTGGAAATGTGGCAGACCAGACTCATTAGTTGTCATTGAGTCAGGTCACATCTAGAATGTGTTATAGTTTGCTTTTAGTTGCAGCAATGCATGAACAAAGGTCTTTCTGCAGAGAACCATAAATGCAGTTGCATGAACCTTATTAAGTATATTCACTATTAATGACTTGTTAGACTGGACTGGGAGAAATACAGCTTTTAGATTTAAACAGAAGAGAAGTACTAAGTTTCCAAACTCACGTAGATTCTACTGTACTATTGCCTGAAGGTGAAACATGCTGAGAATAAGAATTCAGAGATTACCTCCAGTCGTTTAAAGGCTGGACTTCTTGCTAGGGATGCATAGTAAATATTTGATACATCTACAAGTCTCTCTGATTCTTCTTCTTTTTTATCCAAGGTCCATTTCTAATCAAAAGATACAAAGTAACTCATCTAGATATTTATTCCTTAAAAAATGTGCAATGATAACAATATTATTTTGTCTTTTGTACTTGACTCAAATGTGATAAACACAAAAATCCTTACAGTCCATAAAAGTCATACTAAATTACAACAATATTAGCATCTGTTGCTGGTAAGACTCACACATTTCAGTGTACAATAGGGGCGTCTGGAAGATCTTGTTACAATACGGATTTTGCATCAGTAAATTGGAGAAGAGTCCTGACATTATGAATTTCATACAAGTTCCAGTTGATGCTGATGGTACTTTCCCCAGACTATGGTTTGATTAGCAAGTGCCAAGAGAATATTATTTTTAAAAATCAATTTTGCTGGGACCAGCAAATGGCATAATGGCTACGTCACTGGACTCCCATGTAGTCCACTGTGATCCTAATCCTGGACCTGGCGGCTTAAACTCACGCCGGACACGTGTGCTTTTGTGCCCAAGATCCCAAGAGGAGAGTGGAGGAGAAGGGATTGAGGTGTGGCCATCCCTCCTGGGGGATGATTTCTTGCTTTCTGTCTCTTTGTTTCTCCAATGAGCCCATGTCCCTATAGCAAAAATCTCTCAGAAAGGGCCAGCAGGTGGCATGGTGGCTAAGTTGCTAGACATTCCCACATGGCCAACTACAGTTCAAGTCTTGAACCTAGTGGCTTGCTTTCTCACTTTCTCTCTCTCTTTCTCCGTGTCTCTCATTGGTCAAATTAAAATAAGTGAGTAAATAAATAAAATAAATAATTCTTTTAAAAAATAAAGTAAATAAAATAATCACATTCCTTTTTGGAGCCATTTACCACATGGCCAAAATATGAGAATAACTTAAGAGACAACCTTACACTGATTTCAAGAGAGAAAGAAACATAAATTGGCTACTCTTTTCAACTCAGTTAAATAGAAAAGTTATGCATTATGTATTTCCTGACAGTTCCTAACAAGATGTTTTTATGTAGGAAATTATTTACTCCATACTCATTTTATAAATGAGGATTGTTTATAACTACAAATACCTATAAATCTGCTCTGAATATATCTGTATTTTTTTATAAATTACTTCTTTATGAAGTAATCGTTAATAGACACCCAGAAAATCCTTAGGTTATTGCAGAGAATCTTTGTAAAGTTTGTATTTGCTAAGTTATATTTTTATTTTAATTTTATTAATGATTTTCTTGAATATACTTGTTATAAAATAGATTCAGTTGTTGAGACTTGAGCTTGAATTCCGCAGGCCCAGATATTGCGATATTGTACACCTAGTGAATGCTGGGATGCATGCCCATTACATTCCCCACATGTGACGTGATTCATGCAGAATTGAGTGGCCATCGGTCCAGTCAGGCCTAGAGGCCTGTTTGGTTTCAGCACCTGCCATTATGTAAACAAATGCAAATCAGTTGCTTAATAGGACCAAAAAATTATTGCATTAGAGTTTTGGCCCCTGTCCTATTTTCTTTGGGAAAACTGTGCTTAAGTTTAAGTTGCATTTAGTTTTTGATTATGAATTCCAGACTCATTTTAAACTAATGTCTGAGGAATAAAGAAGAGTCTGGTACTAGAATGGAGAGGACAAAACTGTATTCTAATTCTCCCCTAATTAGTTATGTGACCATGATTTTTTTCTGTTGAGTCCTCATACTGTTAATCTAATAAATGAGGGACTTGGCCTAAATGATATCTAAGTCTTTAGCTTTTATAATAATGGCCTCAAGTATATCATCAAGCTCTGCTCTTCTCTTGGTTTATTTGATGGAATCTTGGCAATTTATTTCTGGAATGGTTGCCATAAGGTCTTCCTAAAGTGAACAAAACCTTGAAGAATTAATATTTTATAAATCTTGATTTCTTGCAGGAAGACAATAGAAGTTAGCTTCTGATTTCATGTATATCGAATCATATTTGGGGATTTCAAAATGTTTACAATCTTATGTCAGGCAGAAAATCTGAGGAAGGGGTAAATTACTCTCCCTTTTAAGTAATAGTATTCATTCTTATAGAAATACATTGATGGTTTTAATTCCTGAATTACACAGGGTTATGGCCAATGAAGTGATGTTATTTTCCTGAGACTGAGGATTTAATCTCACATGAATTACAATAGGCAGGCTCCCTATTCTGTGTTTTTTTGAATTTGTTTTATCTTTATAGTCAGAGACGACCAGATTTACTACTTAATTTAAGAGTGTAACCTTCTAGTGTGTACCTTTGTTTAGTCAAGGAAGGATATTTTGGGCACTATATTCTTGTGTATTTGACTTCTAGAGCAGGAAAACAAATGAAGCAGATCTCTCAAATATCTTTTTATGCTATCATTCATTTTTTTTTCATATATTGATTTCTAGTTTGTGTTGAACCCAATCTTAGTTACATGGTTGTAGTGAAACCTTATAAACTTTATATTTTGGGATAATCTATATCTATATCTATATATCTATATATAGGTATAGATATTTATACACACACATACACACACACATATATATACATACGTATATATATATACATATGCATACAGACATGAAAAACAAGGAATCACAAATCATAACGTAGGCCAGTGTCTTGGCTTAGGAAAATGTCTTGATATTGTTCTCGCAGGTGGGGTCAGTGAGATCCTCCCTGCCCACGGACATCCTTGTCCTTAAACGCAGAGTGATTTCCTTACAGATTGTTTATTTGGTGAAGAAGTTCAGTAAACTTGGAAGGTGCCAGAGCCTAGGATTAAATTAATGAGATTATACCCCAACAAGTAATGGAAAGAGCACAGTCTTAAGTATTGGTTTCTGTGAAAACTTAAAGTCATTTGACCTATTTTTGTCTACCATTCCTTTCTATAAAGTAGAAATCATTGATTCTTGCTGTTGAAAGGAAGGCCTGTGTTGGGTCCACCTCCAAGGTTTGAACACTTTTCATAATATCCTATTGGGTGGTTCAGTTATGTTCAAGTCCTTTCTCTGATGAGAAACTGTTTCTGTATATCAAATGGAATATGCCATCTATGGGTAATTTTCTGAGAAAATCGTCATTGTATTGGGATATATTTTTATAGCTTCTTTGCTTTGATTCTATTTATGTCCCTGATGTCATACAGAGTGGAATGACTCTTTTAACGGGCATCCTTCCTGATATTTGAAGATTCGGCCACGTTATATCCCTTAAATCTTTTCTTTAGAGAGTTTTTTTTCTTCTTTTTTTAATCTTACATAATGTGAAAGTGTTTTATCATCTCAGTGAATACACAGAGACATTCCATATTGCCTGAGTATGAGGACAGGTGTGAGCTGGCCAGCACTAAAGCAGAAGACCATACCACCCTTCTACGTGCTTTCATGACTGCAATCATGCTCACGTGGGCTTTTCTGAATGTCTTCATCACTCCGTTGATTCACGTCCTCCAAAACGTTTGCATTATATGCTTTCCTGCTCTGGCAGGAGAGTCACGTTTTCTGCTTATGCTTATTTGTTCATATGGCTGATTCTGGTAATCAAGAGAATTAAGAGGGGTCAGTAGAAGGCATAGTGATTACATTGCTGGGCTGCCACATGGCTGACTGCAGTTTGAGTTCCAGGCCCAGTGGTTTGAACTCATACTGGGTGCATGTGTGTGTACGTGCCCCAGACCCCAGGAGGAGATTGGAGGAAAAGGGATTGCGGCTGGCCATTCCTCCCCCACCCCCAGTGGGGAGGGTGGTGATTTCTCACCTGCCCTCTCACTGTCTCTGTATCTCTCTCTGATGTGTGCACCTCCCCTTTGGCAAATACCTCTTAGAAAGAGAGAGAAAGAGATTTACAATTATCATATTTAACTTGAATAAAATCAGTTCATTCTGTCAGCATATCAGGAATTTATAGAATTCTAATTCTTTCATTGAGCTTTCCCTTAGAAATTTAGATGACCAAGAACTGTATTTTTTTCATCTAAGTTAAGGAGTGATGGAAACCTAATAGGACTAAAATCTAATGGCAGTCTCTTAGATCTCCTCCCCCACAGCATAGCCACAGAAAAGAAATTACTATAGAATATTAGATAAATGCTCCAAAATTTTTAAGTTTATTTTTAATTTTTCCTACAATTCTATCGTAACATTTATGTGATTTACAGTAGTTTTGGGGCCAATAGTTGGCATAGTGGTTATGTCTCTGGGCTCTCACATGGTTGACCACAGTTCGAGTCCTGGTCCCAGTGGCTTGAAACTCACACCAGGTGCATGTGTGTGCATGCCCAAGATCCTGGGAGGAGAATGGGAGAGAAGAGTTTGCAGCATGGTCATTCTCTCTGGGGAGTGATATTTCAATTTACCTCTTGCTGTATCTCTCTCTCTCTGGCAAGTGCATGCACCTTAAGGCAAAAATCTCTAAAAATTAATAAAATTAAATAAATACACAGTCCTTTTTCATTTTGACTTCTATGCATAAATGAACACATTTAGAGTAAGCCTTCAAAGAATTATAATTATACCATGCAGCCTATATAATTTTTCTAAATCTTATGAGGTTGCTTTCCAGAGTAAATTTTATTAAGATACACTAATATGCATTAAAAGTTTTTAAGTGGGCCAATTGAAATTATTACTATTATTTAGTTTTCACTAATAATGTTAGCATTAATTAGTGTAGTGTCTTGCTTATGTCATCCTATTAAGCAGGAATAAATCGTTCATCAGATTAATTTATTTTGTGCTTAGTCGTCCAGATTATTTAAACTTTTATTGGAATACATTATGTATTCTGAGAAGTGTGCATGTTATAAATGTACAGGATTGTTTTTACTTATAAGGTTTTTGCATTCATAAATGCGCGTGAATTTTTTTCTACACTGAGCCCAGACATAACCAACACCCAAACCAAGAGGAGAACATTAGTAATATACAGAAGTTCTCCTCACTAGTCCCTTTTCTATCTCTGCCATTGGTAGCTGTGATCTTATTTTACAATAGCATAGATTAGCAGTGAGTATTTTTGCTTATTTTTTGAAATTTTATATAAATGGCATCAGAAGTATGTTCCTCTGTGTCTGGTGATTTTTTCACTGGACGTTATTATTATTTCTGCTTGTAGTTGTAAATCATGTATTCTCAATGCTGATTAGTATATTTCATTGTATGACATATACCCCATTTATCCATTCTAAAATCACTTGGATTTCAGCCAGGTTCAGTTTGAGGTTATTATGTGGAGTACTATTATAAACATACTAGACATTCTGGTGTGTTACTCTGATGATTTATGTATTCATTTTTTGAATATATGCATAGTATGAATGGAATTGCTGGGTCATAGGGTAGGCATGTTTTCCTTTAAAAGATAATGCCAAGGGGACCAGTATTTAGCGTAATGACTATGTCACTGGACTTCCATGTAGTCGACCATGGTTCAGGTCCCGGGACCCGGTTTTTTAAACTCACGCTGGGCACGTGTGTGTGCATGCTCAAGATCCCAAGAGGAGAATGGAGGAGAGGGATTACAGCGTGGCCATCCCCCCTGGGGGTGATTTCTCAGTTTCTGTCTTTCTATCTCTCTCTGTTGTTCTGGCAAGCGCACACGCCCTATAGCAAAAACCTCACAAAAAAAAAGAAAGAAAATGCAAAAAAATACCTCATAAGGTAGTTCCCAACAGCAATGCGTGAGAGAGTTCCAGTTGTTCTACGTGCTCACTGATACTTAGTATTTTTTTTGTCTTTTTCACTGTATTCATTTTGGTGTAATTTAGTGTTACTTTATTATGGATTTAACTTGCATTTATCCAAAGACTAATGAAGTTAGAACATTTTTGTATGGACACTTTTTATCATGGAGTAGCTATTCAAGCATTTGTCTATTTTGTCCTATCAATCTGTCTAGGTTTTTTAAAATTATTGATTTGTATCCGTTCTTTCTGTATAAGTATTTGTTGATATACACATTATTGTGGGTCTGATATCTTCTTCATTTTTATTGTTTTAATACACTTTAGAAGTCCACAAGGTATTTGGGACTTGTATTTTAAAGTGAGTATCCACCTGTGCTTAAAGTGTTCAACAGGAACACACAAATAACTGTGCTGCTTGGAATCTGCATGTGGTGTGGCACAGAAACTGAAGGAAAGCAAAACATTTGAAGAAATACAATCTTCCTATAAATTCAGCCCTCCCACCTGCACCACCACCACAGCAGGCCCTTCCCTACCTTCCTACGCTGACTAGATGGAACATAATTCTTGTTTCCTTACTAAGACACATCTTCACTAACGGTGCTTATTTGCTCATTTTTTCTTGCCTTAAGAATTCTACACAAGGGGACTTCAAATGCTTGTGAAAAAATCGAGTTAAAGTAGGAATTGGAAAATGTTTTGAAATTCATGCATTTTCTTTTTTCATAGTGCATGTTTTCCACAAATTTTTTAAAGACCTGGTACATCATTTCCTTTTGACGTACAGGTGGCATGGCGTATCAGACAGAAACTGGATTAGTGTTCAGGAAGCTGAATTCTACTCCTGTTCCTGTTAATGGCATATTTTACGACCTGGATAGTCATTTAAACTCCATAGGCCTCATATCCTTCCTAATGTAAGTTACAGTGTTGGACTTGAGAAGGATGTCTAAAACTTCCTATCGCTTAGAGAGCTATTCAGTGGATATTTGTAAATGTTGCAAATATCTTTAAATAAGTGAATCTCACCATATGTTCTATATATATGAGCCAGGATCTCTTGGCGACCTACAATCTAGTAATTAAAGCAACGAGAAGTGAGTCGAAAGGAATCGGAGAATGTAATTTGTATTGATTATGGTAATTGTATTTTAAGGACTGAGGTGCTAAGTTATTTATACTATGTAAAATTCCCATGGGATTGCATATTGTCAAATAGAGCATATTACGGTTGGTCAATTGGCACTTTATCAGCATTCTCATTAGCAATAAACAAGAATGCCTGTCAAGAGCTTCACCAAATTTTGGAATTTTTCTTTTAATTTATTTTAATTATGTATCTATGAAATTTTGTTTGAACATACTTTTTTAAAAATCTTTCCCTGAGTGCTAATAGAATTAAGCATCTTTTCATTTAGTCATAGGCCATATGCATCTCTTTTTCTGTGAAGTTGCTAAGCATTTCCTTTATTTATTTTCCCCATATTTTTCTATTGATTCATTTGAGCACTTGATATATTCTGGATTGTAGTCCTTTGTTGAATAATATGAAATAGAAATGTTTTCTGACTTAATATAAACATTTTTCATGTATGCATAGTATTTTAAGTATGACTGATTTTTTTTATTCTTTTATGATACTAAGTATTCTCTTAATTGTCAAAATTGTATAATGAATGTCCATCTTCACACAAGCAAGTCTTCATCTTCCTTCTCTATTGTATCTTGCTTATGTTGGGGTCTTTGTCCCATAGAACTTGTAGAATCAACTTCTAACACTCATTTAAAAATTTTATTACTATTTTTATTGGAATCTTATTGAAGCTAAAGATCTCTGCATGTATTTTTAAATATCAATTGTCCCCAGTACATAGAACCTTGCAGTCTTTCTAAAATATTTTATTAAGCCCAATAGTTTTTTGGATTATTTGTGTTTTTCAATTTATGAAATCTTATTTGCTTATATGACATTATTTTCTTCATTTATCTTTGTAGTGATCATTTTTTTTTCCTGTTTCATTTATCGGCTATGGTGTTAAGTACAGTATTGAATGAAAATGTTCATAGTAGAAATCCTCATCCTATTTTTTTCTTAAGAAGAATACTCTACATTTCACAATCAAATTTGGCCTATGTTCTTTGTTTTAGACCATTTATCACATTAGGTAGGCAAGGAGGAAGATATCTGCAATTCCTCATCAGTTCATCAACTTGGCCAGATGTCTACCCATAGTATCTCAATTTATCCTCATACCTGTGCTGAAAGGTTGTTTTTACTAACCACGTTCAGAAATTGTAATTTAGAGGTACATTTCAGAAACTGAAATTTTTAAATATGCGTACTTGCCACCAGTAACATTTAGCAAATGTCCAGGCTAGGCTCCAAACTTACATTTTGAACTGCCTTTTTCTCCTCAGTTTAACAGTAAGATTCGTGTGCTGGTGCCCAGTTTAGCTGTGAACCACTTGCCGTAACGTACTGACCAGGGAAGTAGATATCTAGACTGTTAAGTTTCTGAGACAAGAAGTAGGTCTGCTGTGTTCACTCAGTTCTCTCTAAAGACTAGTATTCAGTGTAACCCTTGATAGATGCCCTGCTAATATTTTGCACGTATGAGTGGGAGAGACCCACTAGTCAGACTGAGTTGCTCTTCCTATAACTCTTACGCAGAATGTGGTCAGCTGGCCTGACTGCTAGCCTTCACTAATAGTTACCTAGTAACTAGTGACTGTTCTTGTAGAGCTCAATGCTTCATGGAGGTCCTTAGGTGCTCACTGTTCTACTCACCCCAATGATTTACCTACTTCTCAACACTTACGGCAGTTTCTATTTCTAGAAAGTTAGGTCATCTGGGACTGACGAGTTGAAACCTTGATCCGACCTCTGATTCTCACACAAGTGTTATTTGACTGTCAAATAGGAGTGGTCCTGAAGTGAGAAGGTATTGCCAGGAGAAGAATCAAAATCCTCCTGTGGGCATAACAGCTATGCTGTTTTACCAGTGGAACAGATTAAGTTCCTTTAGTACTATTTTGGATTTTATGTTTGTAGCTTGTGGGAAGCTGATTCCAGGCCATACCATCTCATTTTTCTTGGCACAGTATCTTCATTGCCTAGGAAATCAAGTGAATTTTGGCTTACACTTTTCCTTTGGTTAAACCCATTTTATCCAAGGAAGACTGCTCTTTCCAAATAGCCACATTTCTGTTTAATCTGTCTAGCATCTTGTGAGGTCTGCATTCTAATGCCTGAATATGGAAAAGACCGAGAGTGTGGAAATATTAAGACTTCATTTACATGCTATCTCCCGATGATGTGCCAGAATTCTCACCAATCTCATAAAAGCCAGCCCTAACATCTGCTTGATGAGACCAGGGAATGAATCAACAACCCAGATGACTCCATCAGACTCCCTGTCACTGCTCCCTGCATGCAGGGATGAAAAATGTGCATGCTTTATATGAGATCTACTTACTCTCAGACCACATTCTGGTTTTTCCCTTCTCTTGCCCTCACCCAATAATTTGTTATGGTCTCTCAGTGATGAAAATATTTGGCTCTTCATTGAGAAAGATCTTTGAATAGAACTGTCTCGCTGAAAATTAAAATACGCCTCAGTTGGACGGAGAGAATGCTGCAAACATGCTGGAATCCATTGTTGCCAGCAGAGTGGAACCATCCAATATGCATTGATGGTGCCTGATTCATGCCCGAGAGATATCACAGAGCTGCTTTTTCTGATCACAGCTCTTGCAGCGATACTTAAAAATTAATTGAATTTTCAAGAATGTCAGTTTTAGCTACCGTAGTTGATAACCCACTAGTAAGAAGGTTTATTAAAAATATACTGCCATCTACAGTACTGTTTGACTCTTTCACAGGCACTTTTTATGAATGTCAATTAGGCAGAGTTTATTTGAGGCTGATTAGTTATTGTTTCTGTCAAGATCTGCTGATTTGCATAATGTATAACTTTGCTTATGCATGTATCTCTCTGTTTTTCTCTAGGAAAAGAAGAATATATTGCCACTTTCAAGGGATCTGAATACTTCTGCTACGACTTGTCTCAAAACCCCATTCAAAGCAGCAGCGATGAAATAACTCTGTCCTTTAAAACCCTTCAGAGGAATGGACTGATGCTTCACACCGGGAAGTCGGCTGATTATGTCAATCTTGCCCTGAAAAATGGAGCTGTCTCTCTGGTCATTAATTTGGGATCAGGGGCCTTTGAAGCACTAGTGGAGCCCGTGAATGGAAAGTTTAATGATAATGCCTGGCATGATGTGAAAGTCACCAGGAATCTGCGTCAGGTAACAGCGCAGTGGATAAGAGAGTAACTGGCTTTGTTTCTCGCTACAGCTGTGTGTGTGGTACTTGAAAACCCTAACAACACGATACAGGGCTCCTCAGAGTCGCTTACAAATTAGGTTTTTCTTCTGAGAGGAATCTTCCTGCCATACTTGAGCAGGGGCATATCTAGAAAGTTCTGGGGGCCCAAAGGCTATTTTGATACAGCGACATATGACAATTTCCCAGAGGGCTGCAAGGGTATCCCTGCGACCTGCCCTTCCTGTGATGTGTGTGATTTTGTTGTGTTTTTGGTTTTTTGTTTGTTTGATTTTAAATTATAATTTTCATGGTGATCACTTGGAAGCATGCACATTGGGGTCATTAAATCACAGTTCCTTTTTTGTAGTAAAATAATAATAAAACCATGTTTGGGATTTGGGATTGTATCAATCCCTGCTCTCTCCCCACTCCCACTCCCAAAATGGGGACAAGGAAATCCCCGAGGGAAGACAGATTATGTATCTCCTGAAGAGTCTGTTTATGATGATACTTTTATTTTTAGTACAGACTCTTTAAGTTAAACCCAGATGACTTTGGAGAGGCCAATTCATATTCTAGGTGCCCATTTCTATTTAATTGTATTTTTAAAAAGTTCCTTCAAGAGTCTGTATCCAAGGAGAATATGAATTCTTTTTTATACTCGATGATCTACATATACTGTCTGTTTTTAATTAAAACATATCATCACAGTATATGTACAGGTGAAAGTGAATAGAGTGCATTTACATACTGAACGTTTTAAGTTTTGATTATTATTTGAAATTTTATATTACAATGTATCATTTTGTTAAGTGTTGACAGTGACTAATATTTTTGCGGTTTGTGCTGATCTAAAACTAATATCCTTAACGTATTTGTTGTTTCTCTGAACAGTTGCGCAGAATGACCGGATTGTCTCTGGTTTTCCTTTACTAAAACAGCCCTCTCTTTCTGAGCTGTTAACTGTCTAACCTTTTCTCTCCTGCTTCTGAAAGTCTTAAACTATCTGAGCTAGAGAAGCAAACCCAAACATTAGGACTGTAGCTTTAGTGTAGCTGAGGAAAATAAGCAAAATGAAAAGATTCTTTAGAACCCCCAAAGACCTCTCAGATGCCTTCCTAACATGGGAGGGGTCCTGCATGCTTCACACCTGTAGCAGGAGATGGTTCCCCACCATCCGTATCGCCAAAGACCACAGGTTTCCTTTCCTATAAGTCTGTCTCTTTGGTTTTCCTTTTTTTATTTGTTCTCTCAGATACTCACCAAGAGACCGGAGGCTCATTTGAGAGAAGCACAGAAGGAAGGGTGGGGCTGGAGGAGCCCACTTTCTAGATTTGCCTTTGCTCAGGTTACAAACCAAACTGCGAATTGGTAGCTCAAAGGAAACTGTATAGCCGGGGTGCATGTGTGGCAGGACAGATTAAAAACAAACCCATTCTACTCATTCTATGTGTCAGGATCTTTGCTTTGTTTCATTGCAGTAAACTGTGACCCTAAAGTCCATCAATATGACCGAAGGAAGTTTTGGAGTTGAGGAGGAGTCCTTGTGTGCTGTAAAATTTAGTAGGGCAATGCCAACCAATTCCTACTAATTTGCTGGGGCCGGGGTGGGCCAGGGCGGGGGAGGGATTAATTATGGGCATAGAGCAGCAGTGGTCAGCTGATGAGCTTTAGGCCTTTGAATCCCTTTTAGTCTTGTAAAATGTCTCTCAGATGTACTCAGGAAGACAAAGGGAACATTGCCATGTGTCTGTTTCTGTCTAGCAGCAAGTTATGAACAATAATGGCAGGAAAAATATTACCTCTGTGGGAGGTCTATTTGTTAGTCTGCTTTTTTCTTGTAAAATTTTTTTGCCCTTTTTCTATGTTACTAACATGCTTAATAACTAACATGTCATTCATGGAATGTTTCATTCTACTAACCGTTACCTGAATCAAAAAATGTACTAACATGGTAGAGACCATCATATTTTTTAAGTAACGATCGTTATTCTGTTCACAGTTTTTAATTTCCTTTCTCCCCCCTTCTCCACAAAGCACTCAGGCATTGGACACGCTATGGTAAACAAACTACATTGTTCGGTAGATATCATTCTAATTGTTTCTTATTTTGGGTTTGCCGTGTGTTTTCTTTCTTTCTTTTAACTGTAGACATCATTAACAAAAGAGGAACTGCGGTTGGTACTCTTCTGCTTACTTTGACCTCCTTCTTTTCATCTGTTGTTGACCTTCTTATTTTTTACCTGTTCCTGTCAACTTCTGTTTTCCAACTCACCTGTAGGGGCATCGTTAACGTTTCGAACGTTTTGCATCCAGCTGTGGTTAACACGGGATAAGACAAAATGGTGGCTGGCCCGAGTGACCGCAGGCTCAGCCAGTCTCTAACCATTCATGATGCATGGCATGGAAACTTGATTTGGGAATGTTGGAGATGCCACACCCACTCATCCTTACCTCATCACAAAGCAGTTGTTTTCTCCTTTGTTTCCCCGTTTTCTTTCCTTTCCTTTCTGAACTGTACTGTACCTCCTGCATGTGCACATCAGCGTGCGCCGCTTCTACTGGTTGTTTTGCCTTTTCTCCCCCTTTGGCATGGACTTAGGCACTTGCATGCTGAACAGTTGCTGCTCAATAGTGCAAATAGTGATGTTGCTGGAAATAGCTTGCGCCTTTTATGTTAACAAGGTGCACGTTGTGATTAGTTAATAACAGACGACTAAACTTTACTAATATGTACACCAGCAAAACTAACCTAGGAGGCATTTTACTAACACCATTTTTGTGTCTGCTAAATGACTTTTGAGTTGCAGTAGGGATGATGCTGACACTACTTCAATAATCAGTTAACTCTCTAACTAGTTTAGATCTCTTAGGGCTAGTTGAATAGAATCCAAGAATAAACCTCAAACAGACATGAAAATGGGTTCCGCCATAGGGCTAAAAATAAAAACCAAACAAACAGAGAAAAAAAAAAAGCAAAAAGCAAAACAAAACCAAAAAATAAAACAAAACAAAACACAAAACAGGCATATCCCAGGATTACAGTATCTAGGTCTGAGTATAGCGTGTCCTTTCCCTGTGCTTTGTTATCTAGGTGACAATATCAGTGGATGGGATTCTTACCACAACGGGCTACACGCAAGAAGACTATACCATGCTGGGGTCTGATGACTTTTTCTATGTTGGAGGCAGTCCCAGCACAGCCGACCTACCAGGGTCACCAGTCAGTAACAACTTTATGGGCTGTCTCAAAGAGGTAAATATTGCTGTCACCAATATCTTTCCTAATTCATGACCTCATCGTTTCAGATCCAGACCGAAAGCATCTTGGCTGAAGACCTGATGTTTCCAGAGTCAAATGATACAACCTTAAATTCAGTATTCTACTGATAGTTTTGTTGTTGTTGTAGTTGTTGTTGTTTTTTTTAATGTAGGATTGGGGGAAGCTCATAGAGCATTCTGAAGAAATTACATTTCTCTACTTTATAGTCTTGTAGTAAATCACAGTTGCAATTTGCATGGATAGTTGTGTATTTGCTCTATAAGAAAGTCAAGCAAAAAAAGCTTTGGGGTCCAGAATTAAGTAAGTGGCTTACTTGCTCATTTCTATCTAAATGCCTTTGGTCTTCTGTATGCAGTAGTGCCTTATTTGAGTATTAAAGGGGAAAAAATAACAAAGATATTAAGCTATAAGAGAGACTACAATAAGACCAAAAAAAGAATCTGTAGAAGTAATTAAGTAATTGTGTCCTTGTATTTTAAATATGATTTAAAGAAAGTAAAGCTATTTTATTTGTGACTCTGGGAAGTTCACTAGCTATGTACCTGGGCAAAATCATTAAGCTAAAAGATATCGAAGTTTCACTCGTCTTTCTCGGCTATCATTGTTACAGCTTTTTAAAGGATTGGAATGTACTGGACTGTAAGGGAAGAAAAACCAAGAAGTGACTGATTTTCAATTTATATAAATTTCTAGAAAAGTTGCTTTCTCCCACCCCCCACTGGACCACAACACAATTTCTTCTGACTATTAGAACTAGATGTTACTCATCCATTGTATGACTGCAGTTTAATGGTTTAGACTTCTAAACAGGATTGTTGAGTAACTATGGATTTACTGATTGTTAGCCATAAGAACTCTTAGTAAGCAGTGACATACTTTCTTTTTTTAAAGAAAATATTTCAGTCAGATAAATCTGATTCAGGTAAGCATCAGTTTTTTTAAAAAATCACAGTGGAGTTATCCTAGCATATCTTTCATTTACATAAACATACTGGATTTTTTATTTCCCAATATGTGGATATATGTCCTATGGGAGATTTTGAAGTATTAACAGTTTTAAGAAATACAAGAAGATGCAGTTCTGAAAGCTTAAATCCACCTATACTTTGTGCTGGGCTGATTGATGGCCTCTCAGAATGACTTTTATTCTTTACAGATTTGTTATATGAACTAGGTGTATGGTAAACTTTTTAGAGGATAACAAACTAATAACCATAATAATAATAATAATAATAATAATAGTACAACATTTTCAAAGCTTCTAATTCTTATTTTGTGCCTATTGCTACCCTAAAGAGTTTTACAGTAATCCTTACAATATAGGTTGTGTATTATTGTCTGCATTTTTCAGAAAATGAGACTAAGGTTCAGAGCAGGTAAGTTTCTTGAGGAAGGTCAAACAGCTCGAAGCATTAAAGCCTAGACTTTAATCAAGGAAGTCTGAGTTCAAAATCTTTTGTGCTCTACATAAATATACCATGTCTGAACAGAAATTTCTGTTGGAGTTCTTAGAAGATGACACAAATTCTCCAGTTGTTACAAACTAAAACAATTTTTAGGAATATGTCATACACTGTGAGGAATGAAGCATCAAATAGTGAGTTTAAAAGAGTGTGAGATTGGTGCCAGGGGTTGGTGTAATGGTTACGTCGCTGGACTGCCACATAGTCAACCATGGTTTGAGTCCTGGACCTGGCTACTTAAAACTCATGCCGAGTGCATGTGTGTACGTGCCCAAGATCTTGAGAGGAGAATGGAGGAGAGAGGGTTGGGACATGGCATTTCCCCTGGGGGGTGATTTCTCACTTTCTGTCTCTCTCTCTGTCTCTGTCTCTTCCACAAGTATACACCCCCTAGTAAAAAAATCTCTAAAAAAAAAAAGAGGGTGAGATGAGTGAGAGTTCTAATAGTTAGGGAAGAAGATACACAGGAGAATTAAAATCTCAGTCTTGAAGAATGCGGATGATTTGGACAGGCAGAAGATGAAAAGTATTGCAAATTAGGGAAAAACATGGTAAAAACAAAAGACTTTATGAGATGATTCCTGAAAATTCGCTTCTGATAACATGAAACAGAGAGCAGAACCACACTCCTAACCCCCATACCATCTTCCCCACCTTCCCTATCCCATATTCCTCATTTTCTCTGTGAACAAGGTCAACCTACTGCCGTCCCTTGTGCCCTGCTTTACATATAGAGAGAAAATTAATCCTCCCATAGATTTGGTAAAGGGAATGGGAATCCATGGATCTCTAGCAGAAAAATGAGTCTAGCTAAAGAGCCCTTTTGTCACCTTCGTGGGAAAAAAAAATGAGGATTTCTACAGTGAACCTTGGAGATGGACTGAAACACCTGGTCTTCTGACAGTTCTTCATAGAGCGGGCAACCTTTTATGTATATGAAGTTTCAGTTAGTGACCTTAATCTGAAATGATGGCTTCAAATTAAACTGCTTCACATTAACACCTTTAATGCTTACAAGTCTAGGAGTTAATACATCATAGTATTTATCTGTGTTTATATTGACCTTTATTTTTTAGAATTATTTTATTTAACTTTATTTATTTACGTATATGTTTATTTAAATTTGACCAGAGAGGGACAGAGTGAGACAGACAGAAGGAAAATGAGAAAGCAAGCCACGTGGTCTGAGACTCGAACCGCAATCGGCCATGTGGGAGTCCAGCACCCTTAACCACTACACCATCTGCCAGCCCCTATATTGAACTTTCCACCACAAAAACCACAATAGCAAGAAAATAAGTCAGGTGATCATCCAAGCAGCATTTAGTTGATAGCTAGTGAGTCCGTAAAAGAAGGATTCACTCATATTATATCTATGGGTTTTGGATATAAAGCACTGCTCTTTATTGATTGTGTGCTTCCCATTTCTCTTTCCCACAGCCCAGTATGTGTTTGGAGCAAGAACTTCAAGGGCTTTTACTTTTTTATTTTTGTAGGGTTTTTTAGCCTGTTTTTGTTGTTGTTGTTACTGACTTATATATTGGGTTATCAGAAAAGCCATGACATACTTTTATATGTCTATGCAAAAATGCATCATGACTTTTTCTGATGACCGAATAATTCACTTCATTTCTTCCTGACACACTAGAGGTATAAAGGGAACAGGTACAATCACCTAAAAAATCAGAACACACTTCAGTTGGAGAACATTTTAGTAATCCATACTTTCTATCCATGTCTGAACTGTTTGGAAAACCTTATTCTCCCTACTTCTGAGATGAAATAGTTGCAAAATATCACCGTCTTTGGGTTAAATCACCTTATTTAAGATAAATCAGCCTAGGAAAGTTAGTGAAAAGAGAGGAAAACAATCAGATTCATTTACAGATTCTTTCTTAACAGAAGCCCGTGTAAGTTTTCATATGGTCTGTGGTACGTTGTTTATATAGAACTTCAATTATTGTTTTATTTATTGGCTTATACCATTTTTATTTTCAGTCTAGTTTATAATCTCTCTCAGGATAACCAGTCCTAGGAGAGATTTTAGTATCTTGCTTAAAGTCATAAAAGATACCTTTGTGTTAACCCTGGGCCATTTGGTTGGTGAACATGGGACAGAGACAAATGATAGTATTTTCTGTCTCTTTTGTGTTTTACTTCATTACTTTCCTATTATTTTTTCTCTAAACAGATAAAGTCACCTTTAACATTAAAAAAAAAAAAAGGGGGTGGGGAGCTGGGAACAGACCTAGAGAAGTTTCTTGGCCAAGGACCATGAGAGGATGAGGAAGCATTTGAATATAGAATGCTGTCAGTTGAAATATAATGTTTGAGGAACCAGCAGTTAGCATAATGGCTATGTCGCTGGACTCCCACGTAGTCGACCGTGGTTGGAGTCTTGGAGCCGGTGGCTTAAACTCCCACCAGGCGCATGTACGTGTGTACCCAAGATCCCGCGAGGAGAATGGAGGAAAAGGGATTGCGGTGTGGCCATCCCCACTGGGAGATAATTTCTCGCTTTCTGTCTCTCTGTCTCTCTCTGTCTGCCTGGCGAGCACACACACCCTATAGCAAAAACCTCTCAAAAAAAAAAAAAAAAAGAAAAAAATGTCTGAATGACTAGCTTTGATTCATCAAAAACATCATAAACACCCAACATATAAAAGTAGTGATAGTTTACCAATCTAACTAATTCACATCTTCATTTAAAAAAAAAAAAAAAAAACTTCATTAATTTCTTCTGTGAGCTAGAGAGACAGCACCCCACAACAGGATGCTAACTCCAAGATCTACCCATAGGCCTAGACACAGGCACGAGTGCAGGTTATATGTACAGAGAGGTCTTTGGGTATGAACCCAGAACCTTCCCACATGAGTCAAGACTCACAGAGTGTCACATTTTCCTGCTACATCACCATCTGGCCATCCACATCTTTTTTTTTTTTTTTCCCATGTATTTTCCCATAGGGTCTATGCATTCCCTAGAGAGAGACAGTGAAAGAGAAAGTAAGAAATCACCCCCTAGGGGGGATGCCACATCACATTTTCTTCTCCCTCATTCTCTTTCTGGGATTTTGGGTACAGACATGCACATGCCCTGTGTGAGTTTCAAGGCATCAGGTCCAGGACTCAAACCACAGATGGTCATGTTGGAGGCCAGCATCTTAACTACTATGCCCCTGCTAACCCTAAACACTTACATTTTCATTGTTAAAGACTAAAGTAAAAAAGGAAATAACTCAATATATTGAAATAACGTATAAACTAATGTTTATTAGAAGCATCTTAAGTTTCTTCTGTATAATGATGATGTCTATTTGAAATGAGATTTGGCTTATATATACAGCAATAAACTTACAAGAAAAAGTTTTCCTCTCTCTTTTTAAGTGATTTTTAATTCAAGATGAAATAAAATTAGTTAAAAATAAGTTGGTAAATTATAACCTGAACTTAATAAAATACTTTCTTTAAAATGAGAGGAAATTTTGGCTAGGAATTTCAAATAGAACAATTAAAGAGATTTTTAAATCAATATTTATATGTTAGAGGCCAGCAGGTGATGTGGTGGTTGAGGCACTGGACTCCCATATGATTGACCATGGTTCAAGTCCCGGACTCGGAGGCTTGAAACTCAGCTGGGCGTAGGTGCATGTGTGCCCAAAATCCCAAGAGGAGAAGAAAAGGAGTTGTAGTGTGGACATACTCTCTGCAGGATGATTTCTCAATTTCTGTCTCTCTCTCTCTGTCTCTCTAGTGAGTGCACATGCCTTACAGCAAAAATTTATGTGCTCATGATAAAAAAATTAAAAAGGTTTTGGAGAAATGTTTCAGCTCACTGAAAAATGACTTTAACAGATATCAGTTTGAGTAAAGTTAAAGGTTAAATGATAAATAATGAGTTACAATTATATATAGCCCACATCTATGAAATTTCTAGATGATAATAGGTCTTTAAAAATATGCTTTTTAGGGAGTAGCAGATGTCATAATGATTATGTCACTGCACTCACACATAGTTGAACACGATTTGAGTCCTAAACCTAGCGGTGTAAAATTCACACTGGGTACATGTGCATGCGTGCCAAGATCCTGAGAGGAGAATAGAAGACAAGAGATTGCAGCGTGGCCATCCCTCCTGGGAGTTGATTTTTCACTTTCTGTCTCTCTGTCTCTCTGGCGAGTACTCGTGCTCTATGCAAAAATCTCTCTCAAAAAAAAATAATGTTCTTTAAATCTATTTCTATCAAAGCAACACTATATATGATTTGGCAGAAGGCATTATTTATATTCTTGGTAATCTGGCTAATACTAAGTAAATGCTAAAATATATATTGCTTAAAAATTTTTAGTCATTTTAAATTTAATTTGATTTTTCTAATATGATAGGAGAGGAAATTAGAAATTTCTGTAGAAAGAATACATGATGGCATCTGAGTAAGATGCTTGGAGTCTATTCAGTACTCCTACAGGACCCAGCAGGTGGCATGGTGGTCAAGGTGTTGGATTCGCACACAGTTGACCAGGTTCAAGTTCCAGACTTGGTAACTTGAAAATCGTGCTGAGTGCATATGCAAGCTTGCCCCAAATCTCAGGAGGATGATGAAGAAGAGAGTGGAGTGTGTCCATTCCCCTGGAATGATTTCTCACTTTCCCTCTCCCTGTCTCTCTGGCAAACACACACACACTATGGAAAAAAAAAAAAAAAAAAAAAAAGCGAGAGAGAAAGAGAGAGAAGGAAGGAAGGAAGGGAGGGAGGGAGGGAAGAAGGAAGGAAGGAAGAAAAAAGAACACCTGCAGCCTACAGGCCTGCCTGTTCACCTTAGACCACTTGGAAAGCACGTGCCTGTGTAAAAGTATCACATTTAATTCCTCAGGTGTTCATTAGAGACTTTTTTAAAACTTCAAAAATAGATGGAAACCTCACTAGCATGTGTTTCTATCCCAATATGTTGACCATGAGAGTTTTTGTATTAAGCGATCTACCAGGAAGGGTCATGCTGCTCCCTCGTTAATCTTCTCACAGAATCCGCTCCTGCTCTTATGCATTTCTTGGTCTCCTTGTGCCTCTAAACGCTTTGAAACACTTATTTCCCTTCTGCAGGGTGAACATTACTTAACACAGTTTGTTAGTACAGAAATGATACTGAAGGGGTAGGAAAAATTGTGTATTCAAAAAAACCAACCTCGAATCCTTTATTAGAAGTTTGTTTTTAGCCATATGTACCTGCTAGACTTTTTAAAATCAGTTGTTTGAGTGAAGATACTGCCTGTGTGAGGTAATTTAGAAAGTTGACACTGAAGGTTGTTCCGAATGAGCCTAAGGAAAGATTCTAGGGAGAAAAAAAATGAGTTAAATGCTAGAGGGAATTCAATCCCTACTGAAAATTTCATCAACCTAATTAGATCAGCTTAGCCTTTAATTACACTTACTAAGTTGTAGCACTAAGATGCTATGAGGTGGATGAGGTTCAGAAAATACCCTATCTTATGTAAGCAATTTCCCCCTCTGGGGGGAAAAATGGTTGATTCCTAAATGTAATCGGATGGCTGCATCTGCCCTGTGCAGGAGCCACAGTACAATCCCTACACAGTACCAGCATCCATGCTGGAAAGAGGTGGAATAACTCCTTCATGCCAATGTCCCTCAATCCCTACCTTTCCTCGTGGACAATAGAGCATTGTAGAAAACGGAGAGGACTTCTGAGTTTATTCCCTCCTGTGGTAGGCCCAGCTCATCCAGTTCCGTCCCAGGTGCCCTGTTTCTATTTCCCCGCTTTTCAGAGAGCAATCGAGTACCTGACTTTTACATGTGAGCTTAACATTTGTGGCTGATTCTGCATTTGTTAAGGTTTCTTTCCAATTTCAAAATAAAAAGTTTTGCTAGAAAAATTGACCTAACCTAGTAGGAACATGGAAGAGACAGGGATTTTCACTAATGTCTATAAATTATGCCACATGTGAGAAAAGCAGCCTTCTTTCCTTGTCAGGGACCTTCTGGATGGACTCCAGAGTCATGAATAAGCACAAGCATCTCCAGGTTTTTATTTCCCCTAAATTCTTCTTTGCTGAGGTCCCTGACTTACCGTCTTTCTTCTCTGTGCTACTATGATCTACAAGAAGTCTTCCAGGAATTCATGAAATATGTGTATTATGAAATTGTATGCATGGATTTCAAAAATTTTTTCATGAAAATAAGCTTACATTTCAATTTCAATTTCATTTTTCATGAACTACTTGAAGTACCCTCGTATATGTTGGTTGGTAGCATCTTAAAGTTCATTTACATGGACTTTTCTGTACTCTGTATTTAGGACAAATAATTGCTTTTTGCTTCTCACTTCACTTTTTCCTTAATATTTTCCATACAGATTTACATAGTTTTGCTTACCACATATTATTATGTAACTATAGATAATACTATCTTGATTTTGTGTGGTAATATGCTCTCACTTGAATGAACTATTTTATGATGGGTTTTTCAAATGCCCAACTTACAAGAAAATAAAAAGGAATTCTCTTAACACAAAAATTCACAAATTAGCCTGTCTGAGACAGAATAGACACTCAGTTGTTCACTCACTAACTGATTAACTGTGGCTACAAGCTCACTTCACTGTTCAAGGTATTCCATGCTGGATCAGTATTCACTCTCTGCCATTTTGATTTTCAGCTGGAATGAATTTGCTAATAGAATAATCAGTCTTCTCTCTTTTAAAAATGTACTTATTTATTTCTTCCATGAGCAAGAGAGACACACAGAGAGAGTACCCCCAGAAGGATTTTCTTTTGTTTGGTTTTTTTAAGGTTTTTGCCATAGGGTGTGTGCACTCACCAGAGAGGAACAGTAAAGACAGAAAGTGAGAAATCACACCCTCATTGGGTGGCCACACTGCAGTCCCTTCTCCTCCATTTTTCTCCTGGGATTTTGGGCATGTATGCATATGGGGCTAGCATGATTTACAAGCTGCCTGGTCCAGGACTCAAACCAATGTCGACCATGTGGGAGTCCAGCACCGTAACTACTATGCCATCTGCAACCCCCTCACCCCCCCAGCAGGATCTTTTTTTTTTTTTTTTTGAGAGGTTTTTGCTGTAGGGCACATGCACTCACCAGAAAGACAGAGACAAAAAGACAGAAAGTGAGAAATAACCCTCCCATGCTGCAATCCATTCTCCTCCATTTTCCTCTCTGGATCTTGGGTACGTGTGCACATGCGCTCGGCGTGAGTTTAGGCCACCGGGTCAGGGATTCTAACTGCGGTCGACTGCATGCCAGTCCAGCGACATAGCCATTACACAAACTGCTGGTCCCACCCCCAGCAGGATCTTAAAGCTATGACCTCTCTCCCCCAGCTTCAGCCTACTGAGATCATGGACACACATGAGCCTGGCATGTTCAGGAAGATCTTCAGACATAAACCTGTAACCTTCTCATGAAGTCAGCTTCAGAGCATTGTGTTTTACCACTGTGCCCCCAAGGATAACAGATTCTTGTCATAACTGTAGTTTATACTAGGGCTTAGTTTTTGGCTACTTCATTCTGACCTCCAAGTGCTGGAGACGATGCTGTAGGCATGAATTCACTGCTCTAGCTGCTCTTGTCCACCTTCTTGGAGGCATGCTCCTGGTTTAGTTTGGTTTACCCAGCTGCAGAGTCAGTAAAGGTGCCTGTAGTGTACTGGGCAGAAGTTGAGGTGCAGAAAGAAAATAGCATTTTCTCCACCTGATTTAAAACATAGAAGATGGAAGTTTTGCTTTTGAAACTTTAACAAGAAGACAAGATGGAGTTTGTGGCAATGTCAAAGAATTTGACAAATTCTTAGATGTTATTAATGTGATTTCTTATAGGCCCAGTCTAGTATCTTCCAGATCTTAGAAATACTGAAATGTATTTGATCTCATCTGGTGTAATAAAGTATAGGCCCTAAAATGCAAACAGAGGTCTATTACCCTTGCTCCCTTTTGGGGGAGAATAGCAGGCTGCAGAAATCTTCCTTATTTTTAGGAATTGTCCCCAAAGCCCATATGAAGTAATAGTAATAATAATAAAAATAATAATAATTATTATACTATGCAAATGAGAACCCTGAGGCCTCAGCAGAGCAAGTGGCTGTGGAGTGGTGGGATTAGACCTTGACCTTGACTTTCTGTCCCTGAGTTAGTACTCCCAGCAGAGCACACTGCCTGAATCAGATCCTCCAATAAACCCCAGGAGTGTAAACTCTGTCGTGCCTAATTATGCCTGTGTTTGTACTCGGCAGTATGCAAATGGACATTAAAAGTCATTATCCCTGGAGGGGTAAGGAAGTCAGTGTATTCCAGAGTAACAATACTACTATTTTTAGCATTTTTATTATCATATAATGTCTGCTACATCCAATGAGAGACCCAATGGTCATATTCCTAGGGATATCAGAACAGAGTAAAAAAAACCAATTTTTTAAAAATAAAAATAAATTTATGCAGGACCAGTAAGTGCTGTGGTGGTTAAGATGCTGGACACTCCCTCATGGCCAACCACAGTTCAAGTCCCAGACCCAGTGATTTGCTTTCTTATTTTACCTCTGTCTCTCTCTGATTGAATTAAAATAAGTGAATGAATAAATTTTAAAAATTAAATAAATCTAAATTTTTTTAAAGTTTAAAAAAATAAATTCATGCGATCATGGGGAATAATTTGATATTCAGTACTTCAAACATATCACAAAAGAGTGATGGAAGTAAAAAAAAGTAATTTTTGGTGCATTTCTGGTATTTTACCTTTAGTGCCGCTTTTCTTACTAACACTATGTAGAAGAATGGACCATCATTTCAGCAATGCTTTGGATGTTCAAGGTGATACTCAAAGGATTATGATAGTTAGATACTACTACTATCCCTACTTGACACATGAAAACAGGGAGGCAGGAAAATTAAGACCTGACCTAGAGAAACAGTCTTTAACCTAATAGTAAAGCCAAGATCTGAGGATGAGTCATCTAATTCATCCAAGTAATCTAAACAATCTGAGTGATCTGAGAAGTCTCAGTAATCTGAGTAATCTTTTCTTTTTTCTTTTTTTGGAGAGGTTTTTGCTATAGGGCATGTGCACTTTCAAGAAAGACAGAGAGAGACAGAGGGACAGAAAATGAGAAATCACCCCCCAGGGGGGATGACCACGCCACAATCTCTTCTCCTACGTTCTCCTCTCGGGATCTTGGGCACACACGCACATGCGCCCAGCATGAGTTTAAGCCACTGGGTCCGGGACTCGAACTGCAGTCAACTATGTGGGAGTCCAGAAACATAGCCATTACACTAACTACTGGTCCCAGTAATCTGAGTAATCTGAGAAGTCTCAGTAATCTGAGCAATCTGAGTAATCTGAGCCTTGCCCTTTTTTCCTCAATTTTTTTTTATTTTTTATTAATTTATTTTACATACTTTCATTGAACATCACCACAGCATACAAAATGTAATTTTCCAGCCAGAATATACTATAAAGTGGCTTAATCATGCATATTATTGTCAACAAATAATTTCCCATTTCTGCATTTCCTGTTTTCCCTCTATTTCTCACCCTTTGCCTTTTCCCATCCTCCTCCCATCCTGTCTTTGGTTTCTGCAGTTGCTTTCCATTCCTTTATACTTTCCCACATTGTATTGATTCACAAAATATCTTAATTAATCTAAATATGTTCAATAGTAAATTTAGCTGATATATACATATCTGTGAACAAAAGTTGACTTCAGGCATGAAACTCTGTGAGTAGAATGAATATACTATAAAATAGTACATAGCTGAGGCTGTATAGCTTACTGTGGTTGCTAAATAGGTATTTTTTAAATACATTTTTTAATTTCAAGAAAGGCTATTTTAGCTTTAATAAATCAAAATAGAAAAATGTTAAGAGAATTTTATTTAATACTTAAAGCCAGAAAACATGTTAGATTTCTATTTGAATAGTAGATACATGGACCTGTCCACAACTCAAAAGAAGACAAAACTCCTTAATACTGGAAAACAAAGCATAGAAGATCACTAATGTTTTAGTCAAAAGTCATAAAATTCTGTTTCACCAGTTCAAACTCATGTACTTTATCTTCTGTTGTGGTCTGATATTTTCATTTAAATTCTGGAAGATAACGATCAACTCTGGACTTGTCCCTACCATTAAGCTTGCCATTTTCTTAGTTGTTTTAGAACTCTTATTTCTGCGTGTCTGACTTTAGTTTTCCTGGGATAACATTCCCTTCAGAACTTCTTGCAGAGCTGGTCTGGTGTTGGTAAATTTCTTTCAGGTTTTGTTTATCTGAGAATGTTCTTGTCTTCTCTTCCCATATGTAGGATAATCACCAGATATAGTATTATTGGTTGAAATTATTTTTCATTCTACACTTTGAATATATTTTCCCATTCTCTCCTTGCTTGCATTTTTTCCAATGAGAGATCCACCGTTAGCCTGGTGTGGTAACCCTTGTAGGTAACTTGACATTTCTCTCTTGCCAGTCTGAGTATCTTATCTTTGTCTGAGTTTTTGGTCAATCTGGGTATAATGTGTCTTGGGTTGATCCTATTTGGGGTCCTTTGTATTTCTTGGGTTTATATCTTTGAATACTTCTCTAGGTTTGGGAAGTTTCCTTTCAAGATTTAATGGAATAGATTGTCAATGCCCTTGTTAGTCTCTTCACCTTCTGGGATACCAATTATCCAGATATTTGGACGTTTAATGGGATCTAGTATTTCTCATATATTATTCTTATTTGGGGGGCTATTTTCTTAGTCTTCATGGTAGATTTTACTAGTCCAGTGATCCTGTCTTTTACATCTGAGATTCAATTTTCTGTATGATCTAGTCTGATTTTAATACTTTCAAAGAAGGTTTTGACTTACTGTATTATAGCCTTCATCTCCAACAGTTCATTTGATTCTTTTTTATGGTGTGTATTTCCTCTTTTAGCTCTGGTAAGAACTTCCTCACCTCCTGGAACTCATTGGCTTTTTTCTTCTGGTGTTGATTGTCTCTCTTCTTTTCCATCTCTGTTAGCTTTGTCGATATGAATACTCTAAACTCTTTATCCTACATTTCCATGAGTTCCATTGTGTTGTCTGTGGTAGAAGAGGAGTTATTCTTTTCCCTTGAGGGAGAGGTATTTCTTGGCTTTGCATATTTCTTGTGCTCCTGCGGGTGGTTTTTAGTCATCTGATGGGTTGTTTCTTCCTAATTTCTAAAAGATTAATCTGAGCAATCAGAGGCACACGGGAGGATGTGGTCTACGAACTCTTCAGCATTCCATTTTTATTCCTTTGTATTGCAAATTCAGTGGGAGTTGAGAATATGAGGACCCCAATAGTATTCAGATTTTGGCAAATTTTCACTGAGACCTGTCTAGACACTCAGTGTGTGGAGGCTGAGCAGCAAAGTGATGAGGTAAAAGAAAAAGGATAACAAAACAAAAAAGAGAAAAACAGAAAAAAATCTTATTTATTTGTTAATTTAAAAAAATAAAAACCACGAGGCATGCAATCACTAGATCTCAGCTCTCATGGCAGACTCAGTCTTCTGCCCTGCCTTTTCTGTTGCCTAGATGGGAAGAAGAGAGGAGAAGGGATTATTACCAAGATAAAGGAGGATTTTAGAGCCAAGAAAAAACTTTACCTTGAAAAATTTTTAAAAAGAAAAATAAAAAGAGAGATAGAAAGAGACAGAAAGAGAAAGAGAGAAAAAGACAGAAGGAACTCTACTGGGGTAACTTCTCAGCGGAACATCTTCATTGCTCTTTTACCTGAAATCACTAGATCTCAGTTCTCATGGAAGACTCAGTCTTTCTTTAACTGTCGTTCTGTGGTGCTTCCCATAGCACAGTGCCATCTCATTCCTCTTCTGTCATTCTCAGTATTTTCTTAGAGGTAAAATTAAGTGAAGTGAACTCCTTAGAAATTATGAAAGGAAAGAAGACATAAAAATGCAACCTAGATTGCTAGAATACTGGAGAAGGGGAGAAGTAAGGAGAAAAGGGAGGAGAAGGACATGTTTCTTGGCTGGCAGTTTTCAGTGGGCTATATGAGTTTTCAGTGGGCTCCTCACTGGGAAGTTCCACTTACTAACGATCTGTTACCTCTGTGAGCCTTTTCCCTATTCTAGCAGTCTGCACACGCTTCCTCTAAGGACATAAATAAGATAATAATGTGTGCTATAATTCTCTGTACTGCATAGCCAACCATATGAACAGGAATGCAGACACAGCACATTTGAAAGAACTTCTTAAATTTCTGTGTAGTATTGGCTTCATACATTGCTGAAAATAAGTTCATTTCTGTGCATGATAGCCTTGAGGGCAAGGGAGATCAGCAACTGGGGCAGAAACCAGGCATCTTGCCATAGACCCTCCTCTTTGAGATTGGGTTCAAGGAGTCCCATCTGCTCAGGTCCCCAAGGAACTGGAACTCAGCTCTTCATTCTACTAAGCATCTGGTGAGTTGTTGCCTAGAATTTAGCTTTTTGAACATAGCAGTCTCCCTTCAAGGGGACCTACAGATTTTATTTCCTGTCATTTTCGGCAGATGCACCATAGCCTGGAACTGTATCGGCAGGTGGCATAATGAATTGTAGTGCTTTCAAATATCAAGCTAGCATAACATGGTCTGGTAGGGGCTTCAATGACATTTTAATTCTGAGGACTTAATGCATGTTACAGAACAGGACATTTTTTTCAGGCCAGCGGAAAGCAGTAATGAACAATGTCCAACAAGGAACATTTCCTCTTAGTTTCAGCACCTATCTTACTTAAACTGCTCCATTTGCTTCTGCATCAACATTTTTGTCCGTACATTGTCAGTCAATATAAATCAGTATGTAGTGTGGGCCAGTCTCTTTACTAGACACTGGAAACACACAAATAAGTAAGACAATGCACTCAGGAAACAGGAGGAAAAGCCACACAAAAAAATACAAAATAACAATATAAGCTTCATAAATGAGGTATGAAAAAATTGTTCTAGAAAAACAGCAGAAGCTGTGTTTAAATTGAACAGTGGACATTAATAATAATTTCAAGAGCAAGTGACAAAGTTGTCTGAATTGCCATCTCTGTTTCTCTTTGCTCAGCTGTATAATGGAAATGATACATGGTTTGAGGTACAATGATTAGTCCTGCTCTCAGTACTAGAAAAGAACAGGGAAAATGAAATACAATATAATGCTGTGTAACGCATATAAAGGATTAAGAAACACATTGCAAAGAAAAAGGAAAAGGGCTCCATATAAATGCAAATTTGAGGTTGGCTCAGTGTTCTGTAGTGATATGCTGCTCAAAAAAAGTGGGATCCTTCATGGTGACCACAGTTCAAATCCCTTGCCCATCTCCCAAGACACACTGAACACACATGAGTGCCCAAGATCTGATGGGGCTGGAGAACACAAGGAAAGGGATGGTGATGTGAATAGACTCTGAGAAGAGTGACTCTCTCTCTCTCTCTTTCTCTCTTTCTTTTATTTCTTTCTCTTTTTATCTCTTGTTCTCACATGCACATACTCTATCATGGTTAAAAAAATAATAAATGCAAGTTAATTGCTTTACCAAGTTTGAGCCATAATTTTTAAAAAGCTGAAATCTATCCAAAAGAAAATGACTATTTTGGCTTTCCTCTTACTCTGTATTATGAAATGATATACTCTTGTCTTTAATTCATTGAATCAAAGTGTTTATATTTGGAAGAAAATTATTTCTATGCATGGTAATTGGTGTTTTTTTATTCCCCCAGGAAAATTATCACCACTGAAACCCACTTAAAACAAATTAATTACTTTAAAATGAAAATAATTCTGTTTTTATTCAGAAGCCTGTGATTTTGAGTAAGAGAAAAACAAGATTTTTATTTTTCAAAGTTAATATTCTGCACACAGAGAAGTTTTGTCTTTCAGAGTAACTATTCTGCACACAGTGACTGAGTTATCCATTGAGTTCCATATGTATTCCATGGCGATTTGTGAAGTACCTGGATTAATGATTAGATTGGCATAGGTCTTCTAAGCAAGGTCATGATAAGTGAGCTGTCCTTCAAATATATAAATATATTTTCTGCATATATAAATATGTTTTCTCAATTTGAATAAAATAAGGATAATAATAATTTATTATAGATAACTATATGCATTAAATTGATTTAGATGAATGGCTTTAGAATCAGAGGGACCTGGGCTCAAAGTTCAAACCCTGGCTCCCTAGACATGCTGGTTGCGTAACCTGAGATAATATATTTAATGTTTATAGACTTCACTTTTTTCCTTTCTAAGAGATTAAAGAAAACTGTGTGATTGGAGCATGTAGAGAAATGCCAGGCATACTGTAATATCTAGATAGAGTATTTGCTCTATCGATATCTATTAATACGGTGATGATTAGCTACAGACAGGGCCCGTGCATAGTCACCAAGGACCCTGCACATGATTTAATATCTGCTTATTGCCATCTTGAAATACTTAATAATTTTATTTATTTATTAGTTTGTTTGTTTTAGATTTTTGCCAAAGCGCATGTGCACTTGTCAGAGAGTGACAAAGAGGGAAAGTGAGAAATCACCACCCAGGGGCATGGTCATGCAGCAGTCCCTTCTCCTTTATCTTCCTCTTGAGATTTCGAGCACCACACACACAGCACAGCGTGATTTTCGAGCTGCTGTGTCTGGGGCTTGAACCACAATCAGAGTCCAGCGACTTAACCACCACACCATCTGCTGGCCCCAGAGGTTCTGTATTTTTTTTTTTTAGCTTCATTTTTTTTTATTATCATAGTCTTCTTTATATTACATTGGATTACATATAACTTTACAGTGTATTACATTGTTTTTTCAAAAGGGAATACCATGCATGTCAGTCAGTACAGAGACATTAATCTCCCCACTTCAACATTCAATATCTTTTCTATGTTTTCCCCAATCATTATTTTTATTATTCTAATTATTTTTTAAAACAGTCAATTGCTATTTCTCATTTTGCTTGTAAAAATACTTTGCCCATCATGAAATACTTCTCAGACCAATCCAGTTGAGAATACTATACATGTCATCATCAACAGTTAATAAGCCCTATCTGTTTCTCACTAATGTCCTGTCGCTCTATTGTTCACTTGCTATTGAGTGGATACATACAATATCTTTCTTTCATAGCCTGGCTTACTCCACTTAGCAATAGATCCTCCATATCTGACCATTTTCTATCAAATTCCAGGGTCTTGTTATTTTTTATGGCTGAGTAGTATTCCATAGAGTATATATACCACACTTTTCCAATCCATTCATCAGTTTGTGGACATTTAGGTTGATTCCATGTCTTGGCAATTGTGAATAATGCTGCAATAAACATGGATGTGCAAGCACTTTTCTGACTGAGCGTTCTCCTGTCTTTTGGGTAAATACCCAGAAGTGGGATTGCTGGATCAAATGGCAGTTCTATTTGTAGATCTTTGAGGAACCTCCATATTGTTCTCCACAGTGGTTGAACTAGTTTACATTCCCACCAACAGTGTAGGAGGGTTCCCGGAGGTTCTGTATTTTAATTCTGCATTGACCCCTACAAATATGAAGATTGCCCTGATTGCAGATGAGTTTATGAGGTTTTTTACACATTATCTCATTTAAAAAATTTGTTCAGTTAAATGTCTAACGATTTTATAAGGTCTTCATTTGGAGATTCTAAGTTATTTATAATGCTATCAAGGCCATACCATTAATATGTTTTAAAAAAAGAAAAAGAACTGTTGATTTCAAGTTCAGTGTGCTTTTCCTCTTTTGGGATTGATTCAAAAGTATAACATCCACCTTCTGATATATAAAAATGTTAGTAAAAATAACTGAGAATCTTAGAATTTTTAGATAAATATGGGTATCTTGTTAAGGAACTGATTAGGAATAGTCCATTTTTATACTTCAAATACAAGCAATTCGTTTAGTTTTTCAGGATGTTATCATTTTCATCATCAGAGTTCAATGAACACTACTTTTCCAGAAACAATCAGTGTTCTGTACCTGTGTTTACTACCTTTAGAACAAGCAGAGTCTTAAATGTGAGTCTTAAATGTTTGAAAGAGTAAATCGATGCCTTATTCATTAACATTTTCTTCCCTAAGATCTCCAGTCTAAAAGGTATGGTGATCAAAGATTAAAACTGACCCTTCATTAATATTGCCTCTAGTCGTTACATAGTAATTGTTTGTATATATACATATGTATATGTGTGTGTGTGTGTATATATATATATATATATAATTACATAGCATATATATTGGAACAATTTCTCAACAAGAGCATGTAACTTAAAGCTATAATTTTGGGGTAGTTTAAAAGGAAAGAAAGCCCTCAGCAACTTGCAGCCCACTTGGAGATTAGTTACTCAATGTGTGGTCTGTGAACCAGCAGCATCGGCATCACCTGGGAGCTTGTTAGATGAAAAACCCCATACCCCCTCCCCAGATCGACTGAATCAGAATCTAGTTTAATAAGATCCCCGGGTGTTTCATATGCACATTGAAGTTTGAAAATCACTGAGTTAGAGCACCTCAACCACCATATTATATTGACATAATTGACTATCTAGAGCACAATTATTTCGTGTATCACTAAACACTGCCAATTAAGCTAGATGACGATACGCCTTACTTACAACATAGGTTCCAGTTTTAGGGATGTTAAATGTAGAACTGTGCAAGTTAGTAGCTCAGTAGTGATTCTGAGAGTTATAGCTAGTCTCAGTACCTCAAAGTGCCAGGATACCACAGAAACTCTTAATTCCCTACAAATCCCCAGATGGACTTGGCAGTCCAGATCTCAACCTTAGATGGCACTGAAGACAGATAAACCACAACTACACAAACAGGGGTCATCTGTCCAAGTATTAAACTCTTGATTCTGTTGGAACATAAGTCCGTGATCATTTAAAGTAAAATTGTGTGTGTGTGTGTGTGTTAATAACAATTTTAAACTAGGTTTCCTATTCTCTCTTTTAATTTTTAGAGTAATGCTTTCATAGCAAAATTATTTCCTTTGTCAAAATGCTGAAAATCACTATGTGGAGGTTTATCTGGGTTAAGTGTCATTTCAGCATGGTAATATGCTTAAGATAAATTTCATATATATTCTTAATATTTTTAGGCCACGGTTTCTATAGGATTATTTTACCTTGCCACAGTTTGCTATCTTAAACAGATTTTTATGTATTTATTTCCATTTTAATGAATTTATAATGGGCTATGCCCTAAAGCAAGTAAACTCTTCCTTGGGTATAAATTAGACAGTTGGGGATTTGAGGCATTAAGGAAGCACTTAGAAAACACTGCCTTTGCAACATGAGTTTCATAAAGAGCCTCCTAGAGTCCTTTGTGAAGTATAGTACCTCTCTGAACTGAAGCACAGCCAGCCTGAAATTTTCTTGATGACTAAATAAACAAAGGCATGTGTTTAACCGAAACTGTTATTCCCAGGAAGATTGTGAGTGTACACTTAACAGAAAGACAGCTCTGAAGCAAGGTGACTGTAGACTTTACAGAAGAAGCAGATGTCACAGACTGCCCCCAAATTTCTCTAGGATACCAGAAATTTATGGCATTTTATCTTTTCCTACTATCTTCCTGTAAACCAATTTGTAATTAGAGGTTACTTGTTCTTAAAAATATATTCAAACCAAATTTCTTGGACTTTATTAGATTAGAACAGCAGCGAAATTATTCCCCCTTCACCTCCCACCCAGGAAAATGATGCAGCATCTGTTCACGTTATAATACTTTCCTTGCAATCTTGATAAGTTCTTTCTTTTTGTCTTCGAAATACTCATAACCCAGAAGCAATTGAATTTGACACGAGATAAGCCAGAAGTTTTGTTTAATCAATAGAAGAGTTTTTACATTCATATTAATTTTTCTTTTAGTAATACTTGTGATCCTAGAGCTACAACCCTTCTTTTTTTTTTCTTTTCAATTCTAAAATTTTATTGCGATGTGCTTTTCAGTCTAAGAGAGAAGAACTGACTGGAGGATTGTGGGGTGGCTGGGAAAAAATAAATATGCCATTGGCCAGAAAAATGCACTGCACTGTAAGAAATTGTTGTTGTTGTTGTTAATTAGAATTTTTATTTTAATGTGGTCAGAAGTAGCATGAATTTTGCCCTCTTAGTAGACTAGGTGTGCATTACAGCATTCCACCGGTGATATTTGCTCGCATAGAGTTACACAGCAGAGCTCCAGAACATCTTCCGCTACGTAACTGAAATTCTGAAACTATAGATTAGCAGTTCTCTATTTTTCCCTCCCTCCGTCCCTGGCAACCACCATTTTGCTTTTTATTTCTATGATTTAGACTATTTTTGATGCTTCAAGTAAGTGGGATTACGAAATACTTGTCTTTCGGCGAAGTGACGTATTTCACTTAAATTAATGTTCTCAAGTTTATTCTTGCCATGTATTACAGGATTTCCTTCTTTTTAAAGACTGAAAATATTCCCTAGCATGCATATACATTTTATTGTATCTATATATCACTTTTTTTGGTATATCTTGGCTGTTGTGAATAGTGCTACCATAACATGGCACTTAAAAGCCCTACTTAAGACCCTAATTTTAGTTCTTTTGGATAAATACTTCAAAGTGGGATTGCTAGGTCATATGAGTAATTTTGTATTTTAATTTTTTGAGGAACCTTTATACTGTGTTCCACAGCAGCGGCACCATTTTGCATTATTACCAATAGTGCATATAGGTTTTTCTCTTTCTGCATCCTCACCAACAGTCAGCTTTGCTTTGCTTTCTTTTTTATTTTAATAATACCACCCTAACAGGCTTGAAGTGATACCTCATTGTGGTTCTGATTTTTATTTCCCTGCTGATTAGTGACACTAAGCATCTTTTCACATACCAGTTGGGCCATTTGTATGTCTTCTTTGAAGAAATGTCTATTCAGATCGTTAGCCCGTTTTCCAAAATCAGGTTACTAGTTTCTCTGTTTGACTGTCTTTGTTCATTTGATGCTACTGAGTTGCTATTAGAAGGTGGACACACCTCTCCTAAACATGTCTCTTTATTCATCTAGCCCTCGCTGAATACCAGCTGTGTCTCAAGGACGCAGCAGATGCCAGCTTTACAAGTATGGACGAATTACATTGCCTTGACCAAATTCCAAAGAACTATAATCATAAAAATTAATTCCAATTTCTTTAATTCATCAACAACAAAAATATTAAATGATCACAAAATGGGCCCTAATTTAGATACTAAGTAATGATAGAAAAAGAATACATGGTACAGGAAAGAGAAACACATAGCAGTTAGGTTTCCTTATTCTGCTTTCACTTTATCTTTGACTTTTCTCTATCAGAGCACTGATTGCTACTATATTGAAATCGTACCAACATTTTTTCTAAGGATAGCAAGTATGTGTATGTGCATATAGACCAGCATTTGGTCAACTGAGATTTCCCAAGATTAAGTCGCACTGCCCTAAGAGATCCATTGTATTTAATAGTGCTAGTTATGTATCATTCTGGGAAAAGTAAATAATTACTCAAATCATTTTCTGTTTTCCGTGTTTCAGATGAGTACTCTGGTTGAGAAAAGGTGGGTAATGATTTTTTAAGAGTAGGGATTGTGACTTTTATTTCTTTAGCACTAAGACTTGGGCCCTAGTAGGTATTCTATACATTTGGTGCAGACTCATATTTGCATGCAATTGAAATAACTTTTATAATAGAGCTTTATGTTACATTCCATGGCAGTGAAGTATAGTAAGGGTGAGTGGCAAGTGTCCAAAACAAAAAGGCTTTCCTAAGGAGGTAATATTTGACATTGAAAGAAAAGTAATTTTTGGGACCAGCAGTTAGTGTAATGGCTATGTCGCTGGACTCCCACGTAGTCGACTGCGGTTCAAGTCCCAGACCCAGTAGCTTAAAACTCATGTCAGGTGCGTGTGCATGCGTGCCCAAGATCCCAAGAGGAGAATGGAGGAGAAGGGATTGCGGTGTGGCCATCCCCCCCCTGGGAGGTGATTTCTCGCTTTCTGTTTCTCTGTCTCTCTCTGTCTGGCGAGTGCACATGCCCTATAGTGAAAAACCTCTCAAAAAAAAAAAACACACAAAAAGAAAGAAAAGTAATTTTTCTCCAAGTGAACAAGGGTATGAGATACAAAGTTGAGACAGAGGAAAAGTTGGGAAAAGGGCACAGGGATAAATGAATATATGATGTGTTTGGGGGATGTCTGGAGATGATTTGAATAGAAAAAAGATGTCAGGTGAAAAGTGGTGAGCAATAGGCTGGATCAAAATTGGGAAAATGATGTTGTAAGGTATAAATGATGGCAGGATATGACTACTGCAAGAAGGGGTTTGGATTTTTACCTCGCAGGTCGACAGTTTAAATTTTGTGCGTATCAACTGAGAGTTTATTAAACTGCAGATATAGTTTACCCCCAAATTCAGACATAACAGTGAACCTGCATCTTCAACAGGAATTGGAGGTGATTTAGAAACAAGTGACACAGGACTTTACTCTAACAAAGTCTGCTGTCTGTTATTGTGTGCCCTGTGGACTTCTAGACAGATTTGTGATAGGATGAGCATTTACTAGGAGTAATGGATCAAAAGAGCTGATGCCTCCAGGAAAAGAGACTAAAACAGGTAAGTAGGAGATGCAGTTCAGAAATACTTCAAAGGTAGAATCAGGATGACTTGGTGAGTTTTAGGGAAGAAAGAATTAAAAATACCAACAAAAGGGGACCAGCAGTTAGCATAATGGCTATGTCGCTGAACTCCCATATAGCCGACCACAGTTCTAGTCCTGGACCCGGTGGCTTAAACTCATACCGGGCACATGTGCATGTGTGCCCAAGATCCCAAGAGGAGAATGGAGAAGAAGGGATTTTGGCGTGGCCATCTTCCCTGGGGGTTAATTTCTCGCTTTCTGTCTCTCTGTCTTTTTGGCAAGCACACTTGCCCTATAGCAAAAACCTTGACAAAAAAAAAAAAAAAACAAAATCTACATATTTCTCCCCAGAGAAAGCAATCAAGCCAGGTATTATTATTCAGGCTAGAAGTAAAAGAGGTGGGAGCATGAGGGAAGGAGTATGAAGGAAAGAAGAAAGCTAGATACCTGGAATGCAGTTTCTAATTATTCAGTGTCCAGTTCTGAACCCAGTGCATTTCACTTATCTCTAAGATGCTCTGGGTTTTTCATCTGTCAAGGGAAGGGACTGAGCTTTGCATTCTACAAAAGTCCCTTTCCACAATAAGATTTAAGATCAGTTAGGGCTCTTCATTGCAGTGATTGCAAACACACAGAAATATTTTTTTATATATAGGCTGTCTCTTCGTCCTTTCTCAAAAGTCATTTAGCCAAAGTGGTTCTAACATATCACACTGAGTGACCTTAATTATCTTTAAAAGATAAGAAAGAAGAATTTTCCAGAATGGCAGCTTACCTAATCAAAATCAGAACAAAACAACACACACAATACTTTTAAAATCTAAGAAAAAAGTAGGTTGAAAGAGTTTCCTATCTGCCTGCCTACTTGTTGATGTTGATGTTTTCTTTCCCTTTAAGGAAAGTTGTGCAAAACATCCAAAATGAGATCATCGAGAGGCAGTGCTAGATGTGAAGCCTTTCTCTGCCTGGGCCCTCACAGCCTTTCTGAGTCAGTCCCTGGCTTTGATGCTAGGAGCCCAGCATTCTCATTAGGCTTTGCAGGTTTCCATCAAACGGCTTCACTGCTTTAAACTGAAACTGGTTCCACAGTCCAGTCATAGGGCATATGATCAAAATATATGGCATTTTTTAAAAATTCACGGTACTGGATATGCTTCCACTGCTGAATATCTCTCTGTGTTCTGGCAATGATAAATGAACAATCTCTGCATGTAATTGGCTCAGTGTCCATTTTTAACTAATTAGTTGATTCTATGAGGAGAACGGTGCATATGAACCAGTGAAAGATCTCTGCCAGGGTATAGGTGCTGAGACTGGTATCATTAGGAATTGGCTTCTCGAAGTCAATTCTTGCTTTTGACAAGAAATTTTTAGCGTAGGTCAGAGAAATATCAGGCATAGACTGGGTCTTCTGTTCCCCTCCTGGCTGCAGGGCAGGAGGAAGAAAACTCACGGTGCGTGGGAGGAGCCAGTTTGTGATTGGCCCTCTGATCAAGCCTGCTAAGAATGCACGAGTGCGAGGGGAGATTGAAGTGTCTGTGGAAGAGGTTAATACATTTGAAAATACTTTCTTTTATTTACAGTAAAGTCTGTTTCCTTCTTTGCCAAAATTCCTGTTCCCTTTTATTCTATTAAAAATAGAAAGTATAGGGGCCAGTAAGTGGCATGGTGGTTAAGGCTCTGGACTCCCACATGGTCCACTGCAGTTCAAATCTCAGACTTGTGGCTTGCTTTTTCACTTTTGCGCTCTCTGGTGAGTGAGTGTGTCCTATAGAAAATTTACTACTACTAATAAAAGTAAATAATTCTTTAAAAAAAAAAAACAAAGTATATATGAGCCCTCAATAATTTTATTTTTCCCTCCAGTATTTTTCAAATTTATTTTATACATTCAATCACTATACATCACTAGGTTATAAAGTGAATTTACTCAGCATGAATATGCCTCACACCAGTCCAGTTGAGGATACTATACACATTATCATCAACAGACAATCAATTTCTGTGTCCCATAAATGTCTTGCCTCTCTGTTTTCCTCTTTAATTTCTTTCTTCACACTCTCACCCTTCTCCCTTTTTCTTCCCACACTGTCTCCAGTATCTAAAACCATTTTCCATTCTTCTGTATCCTCTAATCTTTTAGTTTCCACCATAGAATGCAGAGAGTTGGCATATATTAAGTGGAGACATGCAATATCTCTCTTTCATAGCCTGGC
>NW_006160142.1:2397824-2408603 GCF_000334495.1 Tupaia belangeri chinensis | reverse complement strand
CAGGAAATCTTCCATATTGATCCACTTCCTATCAAATGACGAGATCTTATTGTTTTGTATGATTGAGTAGTATTCCATAGAGTATATATGCTATACTTTTCAATCTGTTTATCTGTTTGTAGACATTTGGGTTGGTTCTATGTCTTAGCAATTGTGAATAATGCCACACTAAACATAAATGTGCAAGCACTTTTCTGACGAGCATTCTTTTACTCTGTGTAGACAGCCAGGAGTGGAATTGCTGGATAATATGATAGTTCTTTTTGTAGGTCTTTGGGGAACCTCCATATTTGTTCTTCACAGTGGCTAGACCAATTTACATTCCCAACAGCAGTTCCTCTTTCACCACAACCCTACCAGTACTTACCATTTTTTGTCTGTTTTTTTAATTTTAGCCATTCTGACTGTGATTAGGTGGCATCTCATTGTGGTTTTGATCTGTATCTCCATTATGATGAGGGTTGTTGAGCATTTTTTCATATGCTTGACCCCCTCAATAATGTTAGGAAGAAATGGAAGGAGTGAGTGAAGAAGGGAGCAGAGAGAGAGGAAAGAAGGAAGTAAGAAGGGAAGAAGGAAACTTCATTTTAATAATCCTCTTTCTTAGACAGAAAAATATTATGCCCAAAATTCAAAAATAAGGATAACTATATGAAAATGAAAAATAATTAAAAGAAATAAATTCTAGGGACCAGAGAGTGGTGTAGTTATAAAATGCAGTGTTCTGTGAGGCAATCTTACATGGCAATGTTCCCAGTTCAAGCTTAGAGACTTTCCTACACATGCGTGTCACAAGGTGCCCATGATCGGCACTGGCCAAAGGCTGAGGGTGGACCCTCAAAACACTGTTGGTGGTATTATCCCTTTCTTTCTCTCTCTTTCTCTGTCTCTGTTTCTATTGGTGTAAATAAAAACAAGCTAAAAAAAGAATAAGAAAAAGACAAGAAATTCTGAACAGTGGATCTAGCAGGTGGCATAGTGGTAAGGTGATGAACTCCCACGTGGTTGATCACAGTTTGAGTCCCAGGCCCAGGGGCTTGAAACTCACACTGGACACATGAGGATGTGTGCCAAGAATCCTGAAAGGAGAATGGAGAAGGGATTGTGACATGGCCATCCCCCCAGGAGGTGATTTCTTGCTTTCTGTCTCTCTGTCTCTCTCTGTGGGGAGTGTACATGCCCTATAGCAAAAATCGCTTCCCAAAAAAAGAGAAAAAACAAAAATAATTCTGAACAGTTAAGAGAACTTTAAACATAAAATTGAAACTTAATTACAGGGATTACTATGGAGTTTGAAAGAAAAAAAATGAGATACAATTTACTCTATTTCAGTGGCATTTTTAAGGATATCAGAGCTTTTCCTGAGTAAGTGGGAGAAGGAAGATGTTTACTCTTCCTTTCTCATTTATAAAGTTGGGATGTCTTGGGACCAGCAGTTAGTGTAATGGCTATGTTACTGGACTCCCATGTAGTTGACTATGGTTCGAATCCTGGACCCAGAGGCTTAAAATCACGCCGGGTGTGTGTGCATGAGTGCCAAAGATCCTGAGAGGAGAATGGAGGAGAAGGGATTGCAGCATAGCCATCCCCCCTGGGGAGTAATTTCTTGCTTTCTGTCTCTGTCTCTCTCTGTCTTTTCAGCGAGTACACGCGCCCTATAGCAAAAACCAAAACCCCCCAAAAAAAAAAAAAAAAAAAAAAAAAAAAGAAAAGCTGGGATGTCTAGGGACCAGGAGATGATGTAATAATCACCCCCATGGGCTGATTTCTTGCTTTGTGTCTCTGTCTCTCCAGCCCTATAGTTAAAAAAAGAAAAAAAAAAAAAGACTCAAATAAATAAATAAATAAATAAAGCTAGGATGTCATATTTTTTTCTTTGTTTATTTTGGTCCCATGAACTCATACCCACTATAGTGTATGGCTACTTGTATAAATTTTCTGTGCCACTTAATTTATGAATTTCCCAACTCTTGATAAAGTCCTATAGATTCCATTGAATCTTAGCCTTTTAGTTTTCCAGCCTGGTTCATAAGACAATGTCTTTTTAAATAAAATGAAAAGATGGGGTAATTTAGCTATATTCAAAACGAGATAATTGATGAGATCTGCGTGGGCCTCATTATTAATTATGTATAGATCTAGATCTCAGGATTTTTTTAGTCCAGATTCTTTACAACCCTATCAACTTCTGTATTATTAGGGATTCCTTCCCTGACTTCATGTATCAAAAAGCAATGTACATATCGAAGATGTGAAAGTTATGTTTGCTAACACTTGCTTAGTGTCTGACTAACCAATGAGAGAAAATTGGTTCAGAACAAAGAAGGAACAGACCTAGTTTATACAGCAGTATATTTTCTTTTCTTTTCTTTTCTTTTTTTTGGAGAGGTTTTGGCTATAGGGTGCATGCGCTTGCCAAAAAGATAGAGAGAGGCAGAGAGACAGAAAGCTAGAAATCACTCCTAGGGAGGATTGCCACGCCGCAATCCCTTCTCCTCCATTCTCCTCTCGGGATCTTGGGCATGCACGCACACGCGCCCGGGGTAAGTTTAAGCCACCAGGTCCGGGAATCAAACCGTGGTTGACTACGTGGGAGTCCAGCGACATAGCCATTATGCTAACTGCTGGTCCCTGGCAGTATATTTTCATAGTATTTAAATACACTCCAATCTATGGTGTACATGGAATACCTGAAAAACAACTGGCTAAACTGAAGTCACTTTTAAATCCTCCAGTTAAAGTCTATATAAGCTTATGAAAGTCCACTTTATTTTTTTATTATTTATTTTTTGTGAGAGAGATTTTTGCTATAGGGTGTGTGCACTTATCAGAGAGACAGGGAGAGACAGAAAGACAGAGAGCAAGAAGTCACCTCCCCAGGGGCATGGCCACATGCAATCCCTACTCCTCTAGTCTCCTCTTAGGATCTTTTGGATGCACACACACACACCTGGCTTGAGTTTTAAGCTGTCGGGTCTAGGACTCGAACTGCGGTTGACTACATGGGAGTCCAACAACATAACCATTACACTATCCGGTGATCTCTTAAAGTCCACTTTAAACAGGTTTCAATACACAGCAAAATTATCACAAAAAGAATTTAAGATTCCTGGAGTTACTTTCAAATTTCAGATTCTTCTCACATTTTCCCCATCTTTCATGCACTTGCCAAAGATGAACATTTTGGACGTTTTAAAATATCTGACTTTCTTATGGTTGCTCTGCAGAAGTCAAAGCCAAGCTTACTGAGAATTATTCTCATTATCATTTGAGATAGCTCAAGCCTTTGGCTTACACTTCTGACATCACTTGTAAGAATTTCTGTTGTTCCGGTAACATCTGGAACACATGGGTCTGGCATGGTTGTCAAAGCCAGTGTCAGATCTAAGATTAACTCCTAAAACCTCTGCATATCTCAGAGACTGCCCTCAGTCTGATGAACGCCTAAGCATGTGAAATCTTTGATGTACTTTACCTATAACTTGTTTTGGACAATTATGGTATTTCATATACATAATTATTATTACTACAAGAAAATGTAGCAGTATATATGGTAGTGGTTAGAAAATAAACCCTCCATTTACACAGATGAGGAAATTAATGCATAGCAAGATCAAGTAACTTCCTTTTCCTAGCAGGGCCATGCTCATCACTAGTCAGGGTTCCTTGATGTATTCAATTAGGGTTTTAAAGTTAATGAAATAGTAACCATCTTGGAAGACACACAGAATATTACTGAATACTTGTTTTCTAAATGTCAGAATCTTTTAGGTCATTTTCTTTTTTTTCTTATTCTTACCAGAACCTTAATGATCACATGATTCTGTAAGCATCTCTCAAATTAGCCTTGACTTTCTTATCATCACTGAGCTAAAAAGTTCATCAAGTAGTCTAGGAGAAAGGCCATGGTTCAGTTATTTTCTCTAGGAACTATACTTCTAAGTAAAGTTGTAAACTTCTTCAAGGCCCATTAAACATGCTTTCCACATTTATTACTATTCCTTGGCACAAAAAGGAAATCTAAGCATTTTTACTTAGAAATTACTCCCTCTAAATATTAAGTTTCTAACAATGACCAAACTCTAAAGTTTATAATCTATCTATACTGAAAGGATGTAACATTCAGTAATAAAACTCTTTTTTTTTCTTTTTTTTGGGAGAGGTTTTCGCTATAGGGCGTGTGCGCTTGCCAGACAGACAGAGAGAGAGAGAGAGCCCACCCCCCCAGGAGGGATGGCCACGCCGCAGTCCCTTCTCCTCCATTCTTCTCTCGGGATCTTGGGCACGCACGCACACGCACCTGGCATGAGTTTTAAGCCACCGGGTCCGGGACGCAAACCACAGTTGACTACGTGGGAGTCCAGCGACATAGCCATTATGCTAACTGCTGGTCCCATATAACTCTTATTAAGCAATCGTATTATGTGTAATCTATCCCTTCAGGAAAAAACAAGTTCATATCAGTATTTTTGGTATTTATTTATCTTTTAAGAGATTTTAGCTATAGGGTGCATGGACTTATTAGAGAGTCATAGAGAGACAGAAAGTGAGAAATCACCTGCTGGGGGAATGGCCACACTGGAATCTCTTCTCCTCCAGTCTCCTCTTGGAGTTGTGGGCATGCATGCAAAAGCACCTGGCGTGAGTTTCAAGCTACTGGGTCTGGAACTAGAATTGCAGTCACCCACATGGGAGTCCTGTGCCTTAACCTCCATGCCACATGCTGACCCCTACTTATTTGTTTTTCTTAACTGTTCAGCAACATTCTGTATTCAAACAGTTCTCGCTTTTGGAGTTAGGCACATATCTTCTAAAACACTGTTTTTTCCCACTTATTCTATCTAAAACTCCCTAGGTAGTTTGAAGTATTAATTTTTCATATAAGCAGTTTATTTGCTTCCCTGCATTTGGTCTTGTGGTCCCCATTTTCTGATGTACCATTCTGTTTTCCTCCAATTAGGTTTATAGTTATTGAGATAACTAAAATCCACCCCACCAACTGACGAAACAATCATTCACCCTTTGTACCCTGTTTAAAATGCATTGACATGCTATCCACAACTAGTATTATGTGTTTTCTGGTTTTGTATAGAAAACATTCAAACATTTCTGCTGATTTCCTATTCATCAACTGCCACTGCTTCAACCCCAATTAGGACAGAATTTCTACTAATGCAGTCCCTATTCTAATGAAGTAATTATTACTTGGTTTCTAGACACTGAGTCATAACTCTTCAGTGAAGCAGGTTTTCTTTGAATTCCTGAATTTTCCTTTGAATCTGTTTCTCATTTCTCCTATTCTTAATGTTTTTGGAGCAGCTTTTCCAAAGACATTTTCTTTATTACATCATAATCTCCAAGGTAAAACTATTGTTGCATATATTGCACTTGGTATTGGAGATACTCACAAACTTTCTCCTGAAGTAACTTCGCATGGTCCTTGGAGGCCAGAGTCCTACAGGTAAACATATGTTTATGGCTTCAGTAAGTACAGACCATTTTCTGAAGGATCATTTTATTTGGAGCCATGTGGCTTAATGGTTTTTACAAGGTCTCTGCGCCCAGGCTGTGTGGTGCTTTCTTACATGGGCTCTGGAGCAGTACAGCTTAGAATTTTATTTTGGTGTGACCTTTAGTAAGTAAGTCACTTTTGTGGTCCCTCTGATACCTCATTTATTAAGTACAGCTATAAACTGCCTACTTCATAGAGTTTTTGTGAGGGTTAAGTGAGGTGGTCAGTGTGTCTTGAAAAGAAACAGGGATGTTAAGAACTGGAGTTAAGTATGTGTGTTACTGGCACTGCGGCATTTTACAATTACTGTTTAAGTTTTACCATAGTAATTTCCTTCTCTGTGATTTAAATTGTCTAATTAAATTATTATTATTATTATTTTAGTGGCAAAAGCTCAAGGAAGCTAAGTAACTTGCCTGAGGCTGTATCGTGATAAGAGAGTGAACAAACAAAACAAACAAACAAACAGAAAAAGCAAATATAGTGTGCTTCTTAAGCCCATTTCCCTTCTCTTTGCTATGATGTCATGGCAGTGCAGGGAGGATATTGGATAAGGGAAGGCAAAATTGAATTTTGTTTTAGGTGCATTATTTTTTTTTCCAGAAATTCACACAGAGGAGATAATCAAAGCTTTGGGAATAGACAGGTTTATCAGGAAAGGTAATGAGGAAAAACAAGAGGGTACTCATTTATTTTGTCAAGCTTGTTTGTTTATTTGTTCAACAAACATTTAATGAACTCTGAGTGGCTTTGGGAGTGTGTGCTGGCTACTCAGAAAACCTATATTTCTGATGCCTGAGAAACTTACAAGGGCTGTCCCATCATGTGGTGTTTAAGGCAGCTGGATCCCACGAGGCTGACCATGTGGTTTGAGTCTTGGACCTGGCAGCTTGAGAGACATGCCAGGTACATGTGTGTGCATGCCCAAAATCCCAAAGGAGGGAGGGATGCAAGAGAAGGAATTGCAGCGTGACAAATTCCAACAGAGAAAGGCTTTCTCATTTTCCCTCTGTCTCTGTCTCTCTCTTTGGGGAGCACACACACCCTGGCAAATTAAAGGCAAATAGACAATAAGAACCATGAAGGTAGAAGAGTTCTTGTGCTGTGGAATGTAGGTGCTTAAGAGAGAGATTAAGAGCCATTCACACTGAAGAAAGTATTGAATATTTTGGAATGGACATGCCCTTTCTGGGAAGTTTAATAAGGATGTTTACTGAAGAAAGGTAGCAGAAGACTGGAATCATAACACTGAGAAGCACCCTCTTTAGGAAATAAAGACATGAAGAAAAGACAGGGAAGAGGAAAGGTCAGAAGAGAAGGAATGTATCATCCCACAAAAAGGCAGGAACTGAATAGCGGTTTAGACTACAGAAAGGGACCACCTGAGAGGAGGCCTTATGTAGAGAAGGTGAGGTATGTCCTTGAAAGTAGATCCTCAGATTGCTGCAACAGAGAAGAGGGACTGTATGTTTTCTGAAACACAGTCAATGGTTCGGGAGTTTGTGATCTGGCTAGAGGGTTAGTTTCTTCTTAGATGGCCAGGATGGAGACTCAAATAAAGTCTAGGACAGAGCCATATCCGTCCTTGAGGCAAGTCCTCCCATATGCCTTTGCTCATTAGGAACCACGTCCTAGTTGATTTCCCACATGCCCCATAAAGGCCTGAGGAGCAGTCCAACAAGGTTCGTCTTCCAGGCAGACTGAGGAAATCCCTACTGGAATGTCTTGCGTCAAGTGGGGCCCTGGAGGCTGTCAAGCCAGAAGGACAGATGGATCCCTCTTCCAAGGGAGAGCCAGCAAAGCTCACCATCTGTTCCACTAGATATAGAGCTTTCTATTTGCAATTTTGACCTATCTGAATGCTTTCTTCTAGTAGTTGGAATGAAAAGGCATTCCAGCATCATAGTCTAGGCACAGTGGAATGCTGGAGAGTTAAGAGATCTGGATTTAGACACATTTACGTTCCAATCTCCAATCTACCTGTTTTATTTTATTTTTTTTTTTTAAGAAAGAGTTTTGCTATAGAGCACTTGCACTCATCAGAGAGACAAATGGAGAGACAGACAGCAAGAAATCAGCCCCCACAGGTGATGACCATGCCACAGTCTCTTCTCCATTCTCCTCTCAGGATTTTGGGCACACACATGCACACATGTACCTGGTGTGAGTTTAAACCACAAAGTCTGAGACTCAAATCAAAGTTGACTACATGGGAGTCCAATGACGTAGCCATTACACCTTCTGCTGGTCCCCTGAATCCACCTGTTTTTGTAAATTTGACAATTTCTTCAAATGTGAGTTTCCTGTGTAATGGGAACAGAATAATAAACGGTTATTTAGACAATATAAAATTGTGTACACCAACCAAATAATACTAGAGATCCAAGAGAATTCTCCAGAAAATAGCAGGGTTTTTTTTTTGGTTGTTGTTTTTAAAATGACATGCATGTATCATGAGTGATATCTGTAATCACAATGAAAGAAAGGGAGGTCTAAGAAAGGACGAGGATCTGAGGAAAGGCCGTAGGGTTAGCTTTGAAAGTTCTTGTCCTAATAACTCAGGTTACAAGGGTTAAGAGAAAAGTGGATGGTGAAAAAATAGAAGCATATGTTTTATTTTACTTTTTAGATAGTTGGGAATGAGCAGAGGAGAAAGATGGTCTGTTGATAGAAGTTTGAAGCTGAGGAGAAATGTCTAGTTCTTAATCAAAACTGTGGAATCAAAACAGATGTGAAGATCAGTCTAATCTGGGCAGGAAAATTTGCTTAGGAAAAGTGACTTTTCTTGTGGGAAATCACCAGGAAAGTTTTTAGGGAGCCCTTAGGAGACAGAACTTGAAAATGACAGAAAAATAAGAGCGTCTATAACACATTTCTTATTCTTATAGTCTTTGTTTTTTGCAGTTTTCATGTTTTGGTCCCCACTTCTCTGTGGCTTAGTAGGCTGGTGGAGAATGACTGAGAAACACAGATACTAATTGCAATAGAAATTAAAATCATCTTTGACTAAGAGCCCTCATTCAGAAAACCAGCTGGGATGCTTAGCCCAAGTGGTCCTTCCCCATAGCAGAATTCTATATGCATACCCTCAGGCAGTGTTTCCAGTCATCTTGGGACCTATTCTTTGGTCTTCTGGGCCAGGGAGAATTGGCCACACTTATTGTCTCAATACTGATTCTGGGGCCCCTAAATGGTATTATTATTCCTCTGGTTCTAATCTGTGATTCAGTGCTTCCCTCACTTGGAGCAAGGATGAGTGGGAGGGATTAAGCTAGGGTGTGGAGGGGTGGAGCTGTTTTCTACTCTGGTTTGTAAATTATAATAAAAAAATTCAAAACATGGGACCAGCAGTTAGCATAATGGCTATGTCGCTGGACTCCCATGAGTCAACCGCAGTTTGAGTCCCAGACCTGGTGGCTTAAAACTCACGCCGGGCACATGTGCATGTGTGCCCCAGATGCTGAGAGGAGAATGGAGGAGAAGGGATTGCAGCATGGCCATCTCCCCTAAAAGGGGGAGGGGTTGATTTCTCGCTTTCTATCTCTTTCTCTCTCTCTGCTTTCTGGCGAACACATGCATCCTGTAGCAAAAACCTCTCAAAAAAAAAAAAAAAAAAAAAAGAGAGAGAGAGAGAAATTCAAAATATGCCCCACATTTGTGGGGGAAAAGAGGAAGAAAGAAAAGAATAGAAAATATAAAAAGAAGTTAATTCAGTAAACTCGAAACATCTCTTCACCAAAAAATAAAAGAAAACAAATTTCTTTCTTTCTTTTTAAAAATAGATTTATTTATTCATTTAGCCATAGAGCATGTGCACTTGCTGGAGAGAGATAGAAAAAGAGGAAACATGAGAAATCACCCTCACAGGTGCAATGGCCACACCGCAATCCCTTGTTCTCTTGGGATTTGGGGCATCCATGCACCCATGGACCCGGTGTGTTTTTCTGAATGCAGAATCTGAGATTTTGACCATGGAGTCAGCAATGTGGGATCCAGTGCCTTAATGACCACACCCTGCTGGCCTTTCTTTCTTTTCAAAACTCAGAATATGTTTTCTGTCAAGTCAGGTCACAGCCTAAGAGAGTTCCTTTCTGGTTGAGTGTCTTCCTTTCAGCGCATTGAGGTCTCACCATCATTTCCAGAGCCCTCCTTATTTCATTCCAGGTTCTCATAAGAATACACGCCCAATTCTTCATGTCCCCAGCATACTAAAATTTCCACTATGAATGTGCAGATTAGGAACCAATCCTAGAGGTTATTTAGAATTTTGGTTTGTTTCTTCTAAACAGAGGTTAGTTCTTATTCATTCATAGAATCTTCCTCAGTGCTCACAAAGTTCCCCGGAAATAGACACAAAATACAGGTCTGCAGAATAACTGAATGAATTGGATCTAAAGCATTACAGGGGGCTAGGCAGTGTAAGTGCATACCCCTGATATTAAGACAGGATGGAGGGGTGAAAGGAGATTAGGAGGCTGTGGTAAAAAATGGAGAGAAGGGAAAATGAGGAAGTCCCTAGAATTGGCCTGTCTTTTTAGAATCCAAAGAGCCACTAGACCAACTCAGGAACAGAGGCATCCACATCACTCGTTTAGTGATGAGGTGGACACAGCTCACTTATATTATTACTTCTGTGGATCTTAAGGAAACATTTCTCATCTCTTTTCTCCAGCCTCAGCTTTGCATTATAAGGCTTTGCTTTTTTGTCTGAATGAATCTCTTTTAATGTCGCACACAGTACCATGACTGATAAAGTTGTCGGGAGGCTCTTCTTTCACATTAAATGATCAGGAGCAAATGACTCCCTCTATGACTCACGCACACTTATGCCTATAGGTTGTCAGACACTTCTAATATGCGTTACGATGTTTTAAGGCAAAGAAATATAATAACATATGGATGAAGTTTTAGTTTTCATAATTATGACCACATGACCTGATCTACATTAATATAAAATGTGAAACACAAAGCCAAGGAAACTGAAGCATATATTTACAAATACAAATATATTTTATTAATTTGCAAATATAGCTGTGATATCTAGTAAATTCTATTATTGTTTCAGATGGCTCATTTTAAAAAGTATCGGTATTAGTATATTTTCTTTTCATGATTTTCCCTTTTTTCTTTGTATCGTTTTGTAGTCTTGGGTGCCAAGGATATTATCATGATACAGTTTCAGTGTATCTCCTTTTCTTGGGGGTTTCCTACATGTGTTTTTAAAATTCTTTTTTAAGTTCATTTTTTCCATAAGCTAGAGGGACAGG
>NW_006160142.1:2379722-2397805 GCF_000334495.1 Tupaia belangeri chinensis | reverse complement strand
GACAAGGAAAGAGAGAGAGAGAGAGAAAGATAGGCACCGCCAACAAGGCCTTCACACTGAGAACCTCTTAGCTTCAGCCAACCCCACACCCTGGGAAGGAAGGACTCTGAGTGTGACCAAGAAGCTTCCCACATAGGTCAGCCTCATGGAGCATCACAAAATACCACTGTGCCAGTATCTGGCCTGTTTATTTGCTCTTTTCTTGCCCTTTTTTTTTTTTTAAGAGAGGTTTTTGTGCTTGCCAGAGAGATAAGAGACAGAGACAGAAAGTGAGAAATTACCCCCAAGGGGGCATGTCCATGCCACAATTCCTTCTCCTCCATTCTCCTCTTAGGATTTTGGACACGCATGCACACGCACCCTGCCTGAGTTTTTAACTGCGGTCCACTCTCTGGACATCCAGCAATGGAACCATTATGCCATCTGCTGGTCCCATGCGTATTTGCTTTTTGAGACAGGGTCTCATTATGTTGCTCAGGTTGGCTTCAAACTCACAATTATCCTGCCTCAGCTTCCTGAGTAGCTGGGATTACAGGCTTGCCCCACTGCACCCAGTTTCCAGTCTATGATTTTCTTTAATCTCTAAAACATAGCTGAAATATGTTGGGTAGTTGGAAAAGTCACGACGTAGTTTTCTGTGTTTTTCTATGCAAACATGTCATGACTTTTCTGATGATCCAATATAATGTTACTAAGGAAAATGTCAAGAGAATTTTAGTTATTTTCCTCTTTTCAAGCAACAAATAAAATAGCATTATATAATTAGCACACAAAATCTATCCTGTTAGAATCACTAACCACAGGAATAAGATATACACCCAAAATACATGGCACTTGGGTCTATTTGAGTCATAAAGTCTTTCCCTGTTCTCCATCTCAATTGTCCTCTTTGATGGCTTTTAAACATTTTTAAAGGATTTTTTTTATCTAATTTTATTTATTATTTTTTAAATTTGCTATAGGGCATGTGTGCTCAACAGAGAAAGACTGAGAAAGTGAGAAAGCAAACTGCCAGGTCTGGTACTCCTACCACGTTTGGCCATGTGGTGGTCCAGTGCCCCAACCATAATGCCACCTGCTGGCCCAGATTGCTTTTAAAATTCGATAGAGAAAAGTTGATTGACATGCAATTTTTTATACTGTACATTTTATATTTATTGATTATTTTAAAGATAGACTAATATGACAGAAATGTACATGCTTGTAAATTCAGTGTCCTGTAAGTATACCATTCTTGTCCTCTGTGGGGACAAGGTGACATAGATTCCATGAGCCAATTTCCAATCCATTTGCAAAAGTAATGAGGAAGAGCTGGGCTGACTGCACTAAGCTCCACGTGGTCACTAACATGGATCACTGTATTCATCTCACTGCAGCAATCACTTACCTAATTATGGTCAAGTTTACAAGTTTCACAACAAATCAAAAATCATGACTTCTCTTGAAAAACTGAGCAAACAAGATCTTGGAGAATTTAATTTTGCAATGATCGAGGGCAGGGGATCAAGGTGGAGGGAGAGAAAGAAGAGTGTGTTTACTAATTTGGCCTATGCCAGGGGCTTTTTAGGAGGGGTAGGTATTGATCAGTCCATTGATTTTGGTCTGTTTGGCCAGGATGCCTTCCTAAATAAAGTCTCTGGGAAACTGTCTTCACAACAAGCTTCCTGTTGCTAGTGCAACGCCAGTGTTTTTCTCTGTACTTGTACACATTATTTTTCCAGAATTTTTTTCTCTAGATCCTTCTCTGACCACACATAATGATTCTCACTATAATCATCTTTTCTCCTAAACTAGATTCCTTATAAAAAAAAAAAAAAAGAGTCTAGCTCACTGCAGCAGGTGATGGTCTATATGAATTGACAGAGTTTTTGCTCTGAACCGTCATCTTCTCTGCTCTGTCAGTCCCTCTGCTCTGAGGGAGCCCTGGAAATCTCATTCTTGGTTCCCTGTGTCAGCAACAAGCTGTTCCCGCAGGTTCCTCTCCTGACTCCGTCTTCACTCGTGGCAAGCCCAGAGAGCCTCCCTGCCTCATTGCTTCTGGAACTGCTCTCTCCCCGCCTGACTGGTCTCTCGGCTCGGTGCTTGCCCTGTGAGTGGGTAAAGAAACCTGGCCTGCTACTTCTCTGTCTCTCTTCTGTCACACAGACCATAGACAGATACCAGTTTCTATGCGGAATTGATGGCTTTCACCGTGATCCTGCCTGCTTCTGTCTCTGGCGTCATTTGCCCGTGCCCTTCCCAACTGCAGAAGTCTTCCCAAACAGCCAGGGTTTCAAATCTGGCTTTAATCCTTGCCGTTTGTATAACTTGAACACTTTTCCTAACTTCTTTAAAGCACAGTGCTTCATCTGTCACTCAGCAGTAACAGTGTCCTCATTGTAACTAGCTATAATAGCAGTTTGGGGAGAGGATTACTGAGATGCTGCTTGTTCAGCTTAGCACAGTGAGTGGCACACGGCAAGCGATGGCTCAACTGTAGCGGTTATTCTTACCTGTTTTCATTGTGCGTCCTTGAAGCTTCACTGCCAGAGGCAGTGTTGCGAAGGATTTGAGGCTTGCTTAACCAAGGTCAAAACTTTGGATTCAGCACAATAAGTGTTTGAGATCCACACAAAAGGTTTTAGAAACCTCAGACATGTAGTAATTTTGTGGGAATGGAGCTTAATAGCCAAGGGAAAGAAGCCAAGCCTAAATCTTCGCTGAAGGGCGTCCGACTCGCATTTAGTGCGCAGTCTAGGGCACGTTTCCCTGCATGGCTTTGGCAGAATCCACTGAGGGATGAAAAAGACGTGCGCTCCTAAATAGGGACACCCTCCTCGCCAGCAGAACACAGAGACCTGTCTGTCATCAGCCCCCTTAGGAAGAGCATTGACTGCAGGAGATAATCACAATAGCAGGAAACCGAACTGGGATAAGATTTGTTGAAACATCAAGGAGGAACGAAAGCAAAGGCTTCGTGAGAATTAAAATTAGATATTCCAGGACTTTCGTGGACCTACATTTCTTGTATTGCTGTCATGATTTGTCCTATATTTCCTCTCTGGATCCACCTGTCCTTCCTTAAAGGGGTGTGTGTGTGTGTGTGTGTGTGTGTGTGTGGAGAGAGAGAGAGAAAGAGAGAGAGAGATTTTTCTTGTCTGTCCTATTTATGAAGAGAGGCAACTGGTGCCAGACTCTTTATATTAATAGCCCTTTTTACCTTACGAATCTATTTATCTCCTTTACCCGATCATCAGACATTTGTTACGTACTTATAAACTGTTAGAAATAAGCTCAGAGCTGAAGATAAAACTGTGGACAAACTTCAGTCCCTGGTCTCAAAAAACTGGCTACTCTACACCTTACCTCCCCACTGGGTTGTTAGCAGAATCCCTGAACTCTGAAACAATTTTGTTTCTTTGCAGCATGTTGATCATTATTATTAAATATTTTGTCGGCTATTAAGTTAAAACTATTCACAAAACTCAGAGGCTTCAGTGCTGGAAACCATATTTGGTACAGAACATTCTCAATTCAGGACAGGGAGCGAGAGCGAGCTAGAGCATTTCGAGTATGGTAAGTGGCTTAGCCCATTTGGGCTGCTACAATAGACTGGGTGATTTCAACAACAACCATTCATTCCCTATAGTTCCAGAGACTGGGAGGCTCAAGATCAAGGCTCTGTCACTTTCAGGGTCTGGCAAGGGCTCACTTCCTGGTTCACAGCCACCCATCTCCTCACTGTGCTTTTACATGGCAGAAGAAGTGAGGAAACTTGTTGGGTCTCTTTTATTAGGAAACTGTTCCCACTCATGAGGTCCCCACTCTCATGAGCTAATTGCCTCCCAAAAGTCTCATGACATTAGAGGTTAGACTATCAACGTATAGGGGCCAGCAGGTGGTGTGGTGGTTAAGGCACTGGACTTCCACATGGCCAACAGCAGTTCGAGTCTTGGATTTGGTGGTTTGCTTTCTTACTTTCTCTCTCCCCTCCCTGTCTCTCTCTCATTAAAAAAAAGTAATAATGATGAAAAAAATTAACTATTGTTTTAAAAAAATAATTTTGACATATAAATTTTGGGAAACTGAGGGGGACACAAATTTGCAGCCCGTAACAGTGAGCTAATTAATGCTAATTGTCCAAGGAAATGCCACATAAACATTTGTGCTCTTTTGCCTGGTATGTGAACGTGTTAAGGTGATGGGGAAGTTGTGTGTGCTAACGAAATACTCTGCATTGTTTCATAGGTGCAATGACATTAAATAAATGTTTTTAAATATTATAAAGAACTTCATAGAGCTACTTCATAGAGCTACATAAAACAGTGATGTGTTGTATAAGCACAGTTCAAAACAACAGCAGCATATAACTCTGTTTTTTAAAAAGTAAATATAGGGGCCTACCAGTGATGTGGAGGTTAAGGGTGCTGGACTCCCACGTGATCTACCACAGTTTGAGTCCTGAACCTGGCAGCTTGCTTTCTCTCTCCCTCCCTCTCTCTCTCTCTCTCTCTCTTTCTTTCTCTCTCTCTGTTCTCTGTCTCTCTCTGGTCAAATTAAAAATAAATAAATAAATAAATTTAAATAAATTCTTGTAAAAAAAAAAGTAAATACAATCTTCATAAAATATTTGCTTGAGGATTTATTTAATAACTGAAATAAAACTGAATATAAGTAACTTTTTAAAACAAAGTACTAAAAATACCTTTGTAGCATCTTATATTTGTTAGGTCATCAGAAAAGTCATGACATATATTTTCATATGCAGAAATGCTTTGTGACTTTTCTGACAACTCAATACTAAAGGCCTTAAAGTTTGCAACAGATCTTCATTTATTCTACTATGCTTTATAGTTGAACAGAAGTGAAGTTTAATAATTGTCACATGACAGGTGCTCATTTCAATAAGATATTGAGGCTCCAGAAAGTTAAGTAGGTTTTTGTAGTTAAATACCTCCTTTATAGGCAGACAGAAATATAGTGTCTTGCCCAAGGTCAGGGAGCGGGTAGAGACAGAGATAGTGCCGAACTCGGGTTGCATGTTTCACTGCTGTAAATTATTTGTGACTCGCTCTGTCTTTGGAAGTTCTTTCTCCTAATGCAGGATGGAAGTAATATATTGCCACCAATAGCAATAATAATGATATATGTAACTATTTGTTTCCCAGCATAACCCAGAAATTTGAGGAATATTTTCATAAATTATAGTAACACAATATGTATTATTATAAATAAAATCATTATTCAAAGCCAGCAGATGACATAGTGGTTAAGGTGCTGGAATCACACATGGCTGACCATAGTTTGAATCCCAGACCCAGTGCCTTGAAAATCACACCCAGTGTGTGTGCATGCATCCCAAAAATCCTGATAGCAGAGTGGAGGTGAAGAGAGTGTGGCATGGCCACTTCCCTTGCAGGAGATTTCTCGCTTCCCCTCTCTCTGCATCTCTCTGTCTCTCTCTCCATTGAGTACACATGTTCTATGGCTAAATAAATAAATAATCAGCCACATTTTGACAGCGGTTGGGACGTGATCACCTGTGTTTCTCAACTCTTTCCAACTAGGAAAATGGTGGAGAAACAAATCAACTCTTCACTTTCGCTGACATGGAAAAGAGTTTGAGTTTAATGCAAAAATGATTTCAGTAAGGGTGTGCTTGTGGGGCCACTAATTTTCTCAGATACTCTTTTTGTGGGGACTATATTTTTGTTTCTTTTCATTGAGTAGGAATTGGACCAGTTATACTCTTCATTCAGAAAATATTCATTATGTGCTTGCTGTGTTCTAGGCACCGTACTAGATCAGAATATAATAGTGAACAAAAGGGCAAGGAGAAATTCTATCATTATGTAATTATGGAACTTATACAGTGCTGGAAATAGACACTAAACAATTTTTTTAAATTTCTTATTTTATTTATTTATGGCAGAGGGTGCTTGCATCTGTCAGAAAAAGAGAGAGAGAGAGGGAGAGGGAGAAAAATACCTTCAACAAGTCGTGGTCCTGTAGCAGCTTTCTCTCCTTCATTTCTCTATCTTGTCAGGATTTGGGGCAAGGGCGTAGACATGTCCAATGTGTATTTCAGGCTACTGAGACTGGGACCCAAACTATGGGGTCAGCCATGTGGGATCTGGTTGCCTTAACTACCTGGCCATTGAGCCAACATGATGCTAAACAGTTTTTAAAAATACACAACCCATCTGTGGATCTTAGATGGTTTTGAGAAAAATGAAGATTATGTCCCTGTGCCAAAAGAAGACTGCAATTTTATATAATATGGTCACAGAGAACTATAAGGAGAAGGTGGTGTGTGAGCAACAACCTGACAGGGTAAAAGAGTGATCCCTGTGCTGATCCAGTACTGAGGATGTGCCTGTCTGGGTGTTTGAACCAAAGCGCTAATGTAGGTGGTGCAAATTGAGTGAGGAGAGATGTGGCTGAGCCTTAAGAGTGAAGTCAGTTCGAAAAGGACTTTGGTTTCTGGCTCCAAATAGCACTGCAGCAGCCCATTTTCCTCAGCAGAAAGAAAATCTGTATGGGTCTGTTCTCAGTAGGTGTTTAGAAATTGCTGTTTCTAGACAGGATGCCTGAGTGTGTTTCCAAAGGTAACTCAATGGCCCCTCTTAGGAGACTGGCACTTCCCCAAGTTACTACGCACTGCTTCACTAAAAGAACAGGGGATACGGCATCATTCTAGCTGGCCACGTCAATGAATCATCTGACTGAGGACAGTGCCTCTCTTGATGGAGACCCCATCAACAACCAGCTAAAATAGTGTTTGAGAAAGGAAAAATGTTTATGGAATGAGTAGAAATTTCTGTATGTGGTAACTTTGATCATTTTATTTTTAATAGCTGCTTACGGAATGAGTAGAAATTTCTGTGTGTGGTAACTTTGATCATTTTATTTTTAATAGCTACTATTTATAAAGAGCACTGACTATGCCAAGTACTAGGTAAAGTAATGTATGTTATTTTTTAAAAGTCTAATCTTTAGTTTAAACCTATGAGGGCAGATATTTTGGGGAGTTTTCTTGGTAAACAAACCCCATGTAACACAGGGACTAGCTGTTGGCATAATGGTTATGTTGCTGGACTGCCCTGTAGTCTTGGACCTGGTAGCTCGAAACACACTAGGCACGTGTGTGTGCATGTCCATGATCCTGAGAGGAGAATGGAGGAGAAAGGATTGTGGCATGGCCATTACCCCCACTCCCCCGCCCACCGCTGGGGGATGATTTCTCATTTTCTGTCTCTCTGTCTCTCCAGCGAGTGCATGTGCCCTATAGCAAAAATTTCTAAAGAAACAAAATTTTTTAGAAACCACATTAACACAAAGTATACCATCTTTAACATTTTTAAGTATACTATTCAGTAGTAGTATGTATATTCACATCATTACGTGACAGATATCCAGAACTTTCTCCTCTTGAAAAACTAAAATTCTGTACCCATTAAACACTACATTTCCTCCTCCCTCAGCCTCTGGCAGCCATCATTCCACTTTCTGTTTCATTGTATTTGACTACTTTAGATACCTCATAAGTGGAACCATACATAATATCTTTTTGTGTCTGGCTTATTTCACTTTAGAGGGAGGTGTTTTTGTTTGTTTGTTTGTTTGTTTGTTTTTGTTTTTGTTTTTTTTTTTTATTTGTCTAAACATAAAGAAACTAAGGCTTAGAGAGTTTACTTGATTTCCCTTAAGCCTCAGTTACTAAGTGGTCCAGAGGACTTGAATCTCCATCTGACACTATAATTCATACACTTGTCTAGTATGCCATTATTTCTTAACTAAGAATGCAGAATGCTCAGAATTTGTGGGAAAGGGGTAAGATATATAGATATATTCTTTAAGTTTTAATTTAAAAATTTGAATACACAAGTAAAGTTTGAGAAACAAAGTGTCCAACTGCAGTGACTGAGTCTGTTACCCTGTGTCAGATAAAGAACATGTCAGATTTCCTCAACTAATACTTTTGTTTGATACATTATAAACATAAAGAAACTAAGGCTTAGAGAGTTTACTTGATTTCCCTTAAGCCTCAGTTACTAAGTGGTCCAGAGGACTTGAATCTCCATCTGACACTATAATTCATACACTTGTCTAGTATGCCATTATTTCTTAACTAAGAATGCAGAATGCTCAGAATTTGTGGGAAAGGGGTAAGATATATAGATATATTCTTTAAGTTTTAATTTAAAAATTTGAATACACAAGTAAAGTTTGAGAAACAAAGTGTCCAACTGCAGTGACTGAGTCTGTTACCCTGTGTCAGATAAAGAACATGTCAGATTTCCTCAACTAATACTTTTGTTTGATACATTAACCTTTTCATTTTATAATACATGGGGTTGAGATTCAGAACCCTCTCTTTTCATCTTCCATATGGGTATACTGTGATTGCAGCATTTATTTCTTTTTTATTTTTATTTGTTGTCAGAAGGCACACACACTCACTAGAGAGAGAGAGGGGAAGGAAGAAAAAAATTCCCAACAATGGAGTATGGTCATACCACAATCCCATCTTCTCCATTTCTCCATCTTACAGATTCTGGGAATGCACACACATATGCACACACACACATATACATGCCCAGCATGTTCTTCAAACCACTAGAGCTGGAATTTGAATGGTAGTTGACCATGTAGGATCCGGCTTCTTTAACCACTAGGCTAAATCAACACTGCAAACTGTAGTGAAAGTAAGGCCCCGTTCATTTTGGTTTCTCAACCTTAGGTTACAGAGAAGCTTTTATCTAAACAAAGGAAACCTGCTATTCCTTGCTCTACCTCCTATGCTGTTCTAAGCCATTTGATGTCACGTAGGGAATTAATAGAACACGTACAGTGGCCACATTCTCCAAACCAGTGAAACCAGGACAGTCAAGCTGATGAGTACAAGTGTATTTATGGGTGCATGGAAGAGACTGTTTGGTCAAGACTGACCTAGAAATGCTGGAGCATATGGTCATACAAACGATTTGGTATATTCTCTTTTTAGCATATTGAGTTTAAAGGAAAGTGTTTGGCTTGCTTTGAACAAAAATAAAATAACTTTTTAAAGGCAACATAACTTCAAAGTCATTAACTTTGGATATGAATGTAGAAATTATCGCTGTGCTAAATCCAATTCATGACCTCTTAATCTCCTTCAAAAGCAATCTGTGGCCAAAATTTGAAATAGGAATTTTTTAAGGACATACTAATACAGTGCACTGGGAAGACCATGCCTTTCCATTTCCTGGGAAGGGGAGCTTTTTTAGTGTGATTCATAAACAGATACAGAGAGAGGACCAAAGGTTTTCATAACCACAAATAAGAAAATTTTAGAAAATTAAAACTTCCTAGGTACTAACAAAATTGAACTATTGTGAATAGGGAGCTTGCATGTTTTCAAACAGAATCTCATTAATTTATGACTATTTTCATCAGAAAAGCCAAAATCCTTCTCTGATGGTATACAGAGTGAAATTTCACTGTAGATACTGATCTTTTTTTTTTTTTTCTTTAAAATATCATTTGCCACCAAGGCCTAGCCCGTGATTCAGTGTGCACCCAATTTTTAGTGCCTGGCATATGGTCTCGACAAGCCTCTCGATACTGTATGTTCTTGGATAAATCAGTTTCTCCATCCCAGCTCTCAGCACGCTTAGCTAGATGTCTCATTGCCCACGATAGTAGCTGCTTCCCCTCTCCTCAACACACTACACAGACCCTCAAAGACTCTTCAAGGCCCTTTTCCTCATCACCCTGACATTTACCTTGTGATCCTTTCAGATTCTCAACTGCGATTTAAACCCACGTCTCCTCATTAGTTCCTGTCGTACTTAAATAATTTCATCGAAAACTCTTGTTTAAGAACTCATCACATATTTATCTGTCAATACAGTAATTAAATCCAACTTCTTAGTGCTCTCTCACTGGGCTACAAAATTATCCTTTATATTATCCATGTATCCGATGGGAAGGTGAAATACAGCAAATTTTAATTTATTTGAATTTTTAATTGAAGAGAGAAAAATAAGCTATTCATAAAAATGGGACTAATAATGTTTAATTATTATTTGAATTGGCCATTATGAGGCTTTGGTATACATAGATAAAAGATGCTACCACATGAAACTGAAAGGTGTAGGCAAAGTATGACTATTTCTGTTAGCCATCTATTTTTTTTTTTAATTAATTGGGACCAGCAGAAGGCATAATGGTTACATTGCTGGACTCCCATGTAGTTGATTGTGTTTCAAGTCCCAGACCCGGTAGCTTAAATGCACCCTGGGTGCATGTGCGTGCGTGCCCAAGATCATGAGAGGAGAATGGAGGAGAAGGGGTTGCAGCATGACTGTCCCCCCTGGGGGTGGGAGGAGTGCTTTCTCGCTTTCTGTCTCTCTGTCTCTCTCTGTCTTTCTGGTGAGCACATGCACCCTATAGCAAAAAAACCTCTCTTAAAAAAAAAAAAGAAAGGAAAAATCATTAATTAATTTGGTATCTATTTTTTGAATGCTACTATGTGCTAGAATAGCATTTGAGATTTAGGAAATACACCAAACAATAAATAATAGTCACTTATTTTATAGAACTTCTTAGTAATACATTTTTATATTACTGTTTTATAGGGGTCAAATATACTTGAAAAGGTTAAATCTCAAGTCCAGGATTGATAAATCTGTTGACTTGTTCCAGCATGGGGTATTTTCCTTTGAGGCCAGCCGTTAGCCAGCTGCGTGGCTCCAATCCTGGACCTAGCAGCTTGAAAAACACAGCAGGAGAATATGCACGCATGCCCCAAATCCTAAAGTAAGGGAGAAGTGGAGGAAAAAGGGTTGTGGAGTAACCACTCCCATTGGGGGAGAGGAGTCTTTGCTCACTTTGCTTCTTGGTCTCCAGCAAGCACATGCACCCTCTGACAAATTCTAAAAATAAAAAAGATTACTCTCCTGCAAAAATTATTTCTTAGAATGAAAGAATTGTTACATTTTCAAGGTTATATAACCTTCAGTTAAGGTCATTGAGTCATGTAGGTTATTAGACCTCACTTAGGAGACTCCAGCAACTTATATTTAATTTCTTAAAAATATTTTGATGAATCCATATATTGACCCAGCAGTGCCCTAAACAGCGTAGGGCTGTGAACGTGCCTGATGACACAAGCCCTTCTCAGAGACTGTCATGAGAGGGAGACGATGAGGAGAGGGAGCCAGAAGCCCACCCCAGTGGAGGAAGTCTCAGTTTACACATGTCGAGCCTGTGGTGACTGCCGCTGGGTACTCTTCTGTTTAGTGCAGATCCCGTACTTTTGGCCAGCTGTCCTTCACTTGTCACTTTCTTGTTCATTTTCAGCTGTCTGTTCTGGCATCTTTTGTAAAAAATCAGTGAGTCAGAGTTTCTTGTGAACTGTCTTTTTAGTTTTATTTCTAGAGAAAAATAATAGAAACACACTTCCCTATGTCAATCAAGTAATAACTAAGAATAAAAAACTTTTTCAGATATTATTTAACTAATTGGGAACCAGCAGTTAGCGTAATGGCTATGTTGCTGGACTCCCACGTAGTCGACAGTGGTTCGCGTCCCGGACCCGGTAGCTTAAAACTCACGCCGGGTGCATGTGTGTGCATGCCCAAGATCCCGAGAGGAGAATGGAGGAGAAGGGATTGCGGCATGACCATCCCCCTGGGGGGTGATTTCTCACTTTCTGTCTCTATGTCTCTCTCTGTCTGTCTGGCGAGTGCACACGCCCTATAGCGAAAACCTCTCCAAAAAAAAAAAAGTAAAAAAAAAAAAAAAAGTAAAGGTATTACTTAACTAATTAATTAATACAAATGTGTTGAATTAATTTAAGATCATTTCAAAATTATCATTTTCTAAATAAATCAAAAACAGGACTTCTGTGACTTAGCTTTGTAAATGGATTTTAGTGTGTGCATTTATAGGAAGAATGAATGTTATCAATAAATAACAGTTATAATTAAAGCTTGAACCCAACATGTACTTGGGATGACCTTCATTTTTTTTTTTTTGGAGAAATTTTTGCTATAGGGCACATGGGCTTGCCAGACAGAAAGAGACATAGAGACAGAAAGCAAGAAATCACCCCCCAGGGCAGATGGCCATGCCGCAATCCCTTCTCCTCCATTCTCCTCCCGGGATCTTGGGCACACATGCACATGCGCCCAGCGTGAGTTTTAAGCCACCGGGTCCGGGACGTGAACCGCAGTCAACTACGTGGGAGTCCAGCGACATAGCCATTATGCTAACTGCTGGTTCCCCAGGATGACCTTCATTTTTGAACTTACAGTTTTCAGGTCTGCTTTAAAACCCCTTTTAAAAAAATATGTGGACATGGATTTTCTTCTGAAAATAGAAAGTTGAGGCATTAGATAATCCTATATGTATTTATTGGATACTTTTTACATGTAATTAGCAAGTCTAAACATCTGAGGAAGCTATAAATGATAAGACCTGTCCTCAAACCTCAACAGAAAAGAGCAATGCTAGAAAGGAAATAAAATAACTTGAAGCAGAAAACAGCCTGACTCCTTTAAAACATTTGTCTTAAAAAACAGTATCAGAAAGATAACCCTCGCATGCCAATGATGGTGACCCTGCCAACTTTCCAGTGTAGCTATCAGGCAAGGATATGCTTGATGTGCGAATCGTTGTCCTAGCAATGGGATGTGTGCCTCAGTCACATTGTCCTATTGGCTTCTCCTTCAAATTATATGCGTATTTATGAAAGAGCTGGGCGACAGCATGCTAACTGGGTGTATCAATCATACAGTGAGCACTCGGCTCACTTCTCCCACACTTATGGGACTCTGAGGCTTTTTGTTCTCTTAAGCGTCACATACAGGCCTCCCGTTTGACCATACCACCGCTGGTGGCAGAGTACACAAGGACATCAACCCCATCCCAGGCTTAGTATCTGAGAACAGTCGCCGGTAATTGTTTTCCTCCCCGCCTTGGAAATTAGATGGCACCTGCCCTACGTTAGAAGCAGCTACAAAACCAGACACCTCACTTCACTCCACCCACAGTTTGCTGAATAGGTTTTATGTTGCTAAGAGTATGACCATTTGACTTTCAGAAAATGTCAATTTATTGGATTATATCTATAGAAGAGCATTTCAAAATGGGAAATGCAGCTTAAAGGAAAAGAATCTGAAAATGAAATGTGTGCTCAAGGTTAAGAAGTGATGGTTTCATGATAGCTAATCCAAGTCTAACCTCCAATGCCTTCACTGTTGATGATTCAGGAAAAGTGGATTTAGTTTTGTTAAAATCCTCATCAATGCCCTCCTAAGTCAGGAAAATAATGCTGTAATACAATTGCTTATTATGAAGGATTTGCATCCATTTATGCCTATCTAGAACTAGAGCATGAATAGAAAAATCATTAGTATATTTTGCTATTTCGTTGCAACACACAATTAAAAAGATAGAGACGGGGGTCAGCAGATCGTATAGTGATTAAGGCACTGGACTCCCACATGGCTGACTGTGTTTAGAATCCTGGACCCACTGGCTTGAAAATCATACCTAGTGCACGTGTGTGCCCAAAATTTCAAGAGAAGAATGAAGGAGAAGGGATTATGGCATAGCCATCCCCCTTGGGGGGTGATTTCTCATTTTCCCTCTCTCTGTCTCTCTCCAACAAACACACACGCCCTATGGCAAAAACCAAAAAATGAAAAACAAACAAAAAAGTTATAGATATGACAGTGGATACACAAATCTACATGTTATAACTTTACATGGAACTAAATAAGCACACACAAATGCACCTACATTTATAAAAATGAATACCAAAATAGGAAAATCTGAATAAGATGGGTTAGATTGTTTCAATGGCAATATCTGGGTTGTGATATTTTACACATTTTTAAGTGCAGCTTCAATGCAGCTTCTCCTCAGCATCCCTTCCAGCATTCTGCACCCTGACCCTGATTACCTGGGCATTCTAGGTCTGATTCTGTCCTGAGCCCTGCACACTATTCTCCTACTGTGCACAAACAAAAGAGTAATTTCTGAGAAATAAAAAAGATGTGTCGCTTTGTTCTATGTCTCTAAAAATGAAGAGCACAAGGTATAGGCCATTAGATTCAATACTGGAAATGTATTCCTCATAATATTCTCCGTCAACTTGCCATGGGGTAAGTAATACTGAATTTCCCCCTTTAATAGTTTAATAAAATTAGGAAAACATAATTCTTTTGCATAATTTATATCTCAGTTTTGCTATCTTCTAATCAACATTTAAGTACGATTTAAGAAATCAGGCAAGAATTCATAGTATCTCGGAGGACCAGCAGTTGGTGTAATGGCTAAGTTGCTGGACTTCCATGTAGTTGACCGTGGTTTGAGTCCCAGACCCTGTGGCTTAAACTCACTTCAGGCCCATGTGCGTGCATGCCCAAGATCCCAAGAGGAGAATGGAGGAGAAGGGATTGTGGTGTGGCCAACCCCCCCGGGGGGGTGATTTCTCGCTTTCTGTCTCTGTCTTTCTGGTGAGTGCACGCACCCTATAGTAAAAAAAAAAAAAATAAAGTTTAAAAAGTCTTAATATCTGTTTATTCACAAATGTATAAATAGAAAGATGCTTAGATCACACCATTGCATGCTGTAGATAGGGCTGCTGAACAGCCGTTTGGACAATCATTTCCACATCCTAAAAACTAGGATTCCCAATAAAAATGTTGCTGTTTAGTACTGAGACTTCATTTTAGCTTTCTCCTTCCTAAAGACATATTACTAGGGCATCTATTTAAAAATTTGTGTGTGCATGTGTATATATATAAATCTCAGGTACTGCTACCATGACTATATATATTGTGGCAGAATTTTCTGTATGTATCTTCCAAATGGTCTGTTACAGACATATTCTCCTTTATTGGCATTTTTGTATAATATTCAGCTTGGTCACAAGTTGTTAAACTACTTGGTAATGTTCTTCAATTAAGTATTTAAAGAAGGAAAAACTGGAATCCCATATGTCATATGATCTTAAGAACTAAAATATGGAATATTGGTGGGCAGTGGTATTAAGGCTAAATCAATCTTAAAGGTGTACTTAGAATTCAATACTTTTTTTTTTTTTTTGAGAGAGAGATTTTTGCTATAGGGCACATGTACTTGCTAAAGAAACAGAGACAAAGAAACAGAAAGCAAGAAATCACCTCCCAGGGGAATGGCCATGCTGCAATCCCTTCTCCAATGTTCTCCTATTAGGATCTTGGGCATGCATGCACACGCACCTGGTGTGAATTTCAAGCCACCGGGTCTAGGACTCAAACCACAGTCGGCCATGTGGAAACCCAGTACCTCAACCACTACACCATCTGTTGGCCCCAGAATTCAATATTTTTACCAGTGAGCTCTCGTTAGGTAAATCTTTAGCTAATAGATATATACTTTATAGGTATCTGTTACTGTGAGGGAGACTTATTGTATAGTCACAGATTAATAATGTGTCATTTAAAAATTTTAATTATTTTTGGACCAGCAGTTAGCATAATGGCTATGTTGCTGGACTCCCATGTAGCTGGCCACAGTTCAAATCCTGGACCTAGTGGCTTTAAATTCACGCCGGGCGCGTGTACATACATGCCCAAGATCCTGAGAGGAGAATGGAGGAGAAGGAATTGCTGCGTGGCCATCCCCCCTGGGGGGTGATTTCTCGCTGTCTGTCTCTCTGTCTCTCTCTGTCTTTCTGGCGAGTGCACATACCCTATGCAAAAAACTCTCAAAAAAATAACTTTAATTATTATACCTTTTGGGAGAAAAAATGAACAAGTTAAAAATTATCTCTCTTATGTCCCTACACCATTAGGTTTTTGTTTTGTTTTATATTAGACCCCAGACTATGTAGTACATCAAGAACAGCCAACAAAATCTATGACTGAGAATGAAGTATACCAACACATTTGTCATTAAAGTAACTAAAAACAAGTCAGCTTGTGGAGTGGTAGTGAAGGCAGCTGGATCCTACATGCTCAATGGCATGGTTTGAGTCCTGGTCCCAGTAGTTTGAGAAACACACTAGATGTGTGAGTGTGTGCACATGCTCAAAATTCTGACAGGAGGGAGAAATGGTCGAGATGGGATTGCAGTGTGACTATGCCTTGTGGAAGGCGCTTTCTCACCAATCCTCTCTCCCTCTCCCTCTCTCTCTCTCTTCCTTTCTCTCACAAGCACACATGTTCTCTGGCAAATTTTTTAAAAGTAACTAAAGGTAGAATATACAAAATGTGATAATAAAGTAATAACATTAATTCTATATTCAATATACACATTTTCTTGACTATTTATATTCAGCCTTACAACATGAACTCTGTGTGGGTGGATATCTCTTTAGAAAACAGAATTTTCTGAAAAGATGTGTATGAAAAGCATATTCTTAATCTAGTCAAGTTTTTATGCACTGGTAAGTCCTACTAATAAGCAAATTATTTTCTCTCCCTCTTCCTCCACCCTCCTTCTTTCTTCTCTTCTTCATATGTGTTAAACACAGATCATCTTTCCTAGGTTGGCTTTAAGCAAGGTCTATAGATAGAACCATTTCTTTAAAAAGAATTGTCATTATTTATCATTATTAGATGCAATTTAATTGCTAGCTATGAGAGAGGGCAGTTACATTGGAAGGAAGTCATGCTTTACTCTTCAGGTAAAATCCACTGATGAAATGGGTCTTCTGTAAAAGGGAAGCATGACTATTATGCATTGAATAGATAGTTATTGAACCCTTTCTACAGGCCAGGCAGGGTGCACTGGGGAATATGGTAAGCAAAATGGATGTGGTTTCTGCCCTCATGGAATGTACATCTAGTAATATATGTGAGGGAATTAAAAATACAATATAGAATAAGGTTTAATATCTATTTTTAGAATTTGTAAATTGGTAGTTTTCTGAGAGTCATTTCATTCTGTCTTTAAATAAAATGAATGAAGAGAAGGGTTAGAATTCGGTGGTGCACATTATTCTAGCCATGCAGAGCTTCTCACTAGGGTGCACAGGGTTGGGACAGTGGAAGTGGTAGTCTGCACAGAGCTTTTGGCCTTCAGGAAGCATCTCCACTGAGGCCCCATGATTGCTTCCGATGACTCCTGCTAGGTGTACCCTGGTGAAGGTGCACCCAGCATGATGACTCTTGTTGAGGGTTTTCGGGCTTATTGCACAGCCAGACACACAGACCTCATCACTCACTCTGCACCACACTTATGTGAAACTCAATTAATGAGAGTCCCTATGAAAACTAAGGTGCACACTGAGTGCTCCTGTGATAGGGAAAGGCACTGCATCCTGAAGACCAGCCATAATGGAATTCAAAAATGTATCTTGCAAACTGCCATTGTCATTTAATATAAAAGATTAGAAATTCAGTGTTTAAAATGTGCCTCTGGCAACTGTACATAGCACATGGGGCAATACTTTGTATGAGCTAACGTGCTATGGCGATTGATAGCCCTAATGCATGCCAGTGTGTGTGCTGTGCGACTGTACATAGCACATGTGGCAATACTTTGTATGAGCTAACGTGCTATGGTGATGGATAGCCCTAATGCATGCCAGTGTGTGTGCTGTGCGAGGGTGTGAGTGAAGTGCATCATTGCTGGGGGAGGCCATGTGCCACACTCCCAGCAGTCCAACGGCCAGAACAAGGCAGAGCATCACTTCAACTCTTCCAGCCAGTCTGATCCCCTGATTCAAATGGCTGCCCAGCTAATCAAGACAGGGGTGCTGTACGAGTCACAGGCTGTGAATGGAGCCTGAAATTCTGTTGACTCTAATCCAATGTTAAGTAAAAGCCCACAGCACTACTGTGTTGTCAGTGGAAACCCTGACAGCATAGTGGAATAATTCATTCTGTGCCATTCACTTTTGGAAGCTACACTTCTCTTTAGATTTTGCAGTGATCTTGGGTGAAGTTAATATTTGGATTTCTCTCCTGGGTAGATATTAAGAGACCTTAGAGAGCTGGAGCGAGATGATGTTACAGTTTGATACTTCCTTTATGTATGCATCTAACCTCTACTGTTTGAAGTTAATTTGATTTTGCCTGCATAGAAAAAGAGCCTTGGGAGATGATTTTTTATTAGCGATA
>NW_006160142.1:2322412-2379709 GCF_000334495.1 Tupaia belangeri chinensis | reverse complement strand
CGTTCAGTTTCTAAACTTGCAAACTGTAGGAAATTGAAAAGTCCTTGAAGATTGAAGCTTTTGGTGCATATCCAAATTTCACTTCAGATCATTTTTCTCAACAAAAGTGAGTATCTCGAGCAGTTTTGAGGGATATCCTCTTTAAAACATTTGAAAATTTAAGTGAATATACGTTTCCTACAAGTTTATTCTATTTCTATTAGATGACATTTTGGACTGCTTCCTTTTACTGCCCTGTTTATAAGCACAGGGTTCCTAGTCTCTCCCTTGGTGTTCCTTTATAGAAAAGTGAAGGTGACTGTTCCTTAGGGTTAATTATATATCTATCAATAGATTAAAGACTTATAAAAAAAAAAACAGTGATTTGTATATATGCTAGGAAAAACAGTTGGAGGCTATCCTTGTATATGCAATAATGCAGACAACAAAAGATATTTCAACGAGACATATGTTGTTATATGATTATATGAGTCTGTATTTATACTTACAGTTCACCAGTGTAGCATAGGTGGCAGCAAAAGCCATCAAATTTATAGTGGAATCAATTGTCATAAAGTCTGTGATGACAGCTATACTTTATTGAAGATGCAGTGCCCTGAGTGTAATCTTTCTTCTTGGGCCAACCATATGGTAGTCTGTGTAAGTCACTGAACTGCCATTTGTTGGTAGGTTCACGAGAGTACTGTATTGTCTCATTATTTCCAGGAAATCTTGGGAGAGTTTATTAGGGAAGTTAATTCTTGTGTTTAATCTGTGCTTAATGACCAGTCATCTTTTATGTGCCTCGCTGCAGAGTGTTACGGTTGAGAAATGCACCCATAATTTCTAAACCCACATTTTTATTAGTAGTTCATAAACTGGAATAGCCCAGGGGTGTGTGCACTGTGTATGGGGTGGGAACTAGAAGTAAGGGTGTGGAGTCACTAAAACTCCCTTCCAATGACTGGCTCTGAGGCTGGCTTGGGTAGGCTAAGTCACATAAGCTTTCTGACTCTCAGTCTCTTATACTTGTGAAATGACAATAATACTAGTACTTACTTCATGGGACTGTCAAGAGAGATGAAAGGAGAATGCCCCTATAGAATTTCTGTAAAATGCCTGGTATAATAAAATATCTGATACATGGCAGATGTTACTATTATATATGTGAGACACCCAAATTATCATGGGAATCCAAATTCCCTGTTACACTTCTTGAAACTTCTCAACTTTACATCCTTTTGAGGTTCTGTCCTTAATAAGAAGCTGCTTTATAATGAACGTTCACTTGCTTATAATATGGAGCAAAATATAGTCATATTTAATTGAGAGCCTCCAAAATGTCCTAATTTGTATCTTATTATCTAACAACCAATCTATACTTTCTGACGTGTTTTGTGTTCCTCACAAATCAATTTAGAAGTTATTGCCATTACACAGAGCTGTGAGTGAAACACTTTTCATCTAGGTTCTTTACCTGAGACTCAATGTATGTGCTACATTTTGAGTTCTTTACATTATTCTTACATCTATCTTGTGTCATTCTAGTCAACTCTGTAAGTTCCTAACTTCCTCCTTCAGGCCAGAGTCTGGATATTTTATTTATTCATTCATTCCATAAATGAGAGAGGGAGAGAGAGAAGGTGGTACTTCCAATAAGATTCTCATGCCATGATCCATCCCCATTCTCAGTTGATCCAGACTGGACTGTCCACATGCCCAGAATGCTCAGGGGATCCTGGAACAAGATCCCAGGACCTTTCCCATGTGTGCCCAGCTGTGCTACCACCATGCCACCACCTGGTCCTATACACCAGATCTTTTTATCATTACATCCTTTGTGTCTGGCCCACTCCTCTCACAAAAACTCATAAATTGAATAGTCTCCTCGATCATCCTTATGTCTGATGTAATTTAAGTTATGAATATAAAGATATATTTTAAATTCATCATGAAAATACTTTTCCATATTATCTAATTCTGTATCAATTAAGACAAAGCTAAAAATGCTTATACTACTGAGAGGAAAATAAGGCAGTTGTTATCCCAGTTGAACAGAGAAGAAAATTGAGGGGCCAGCAGATGGCATAATGGTTATGTTGCTGGACTCCTATGTAGTCGACCACTGTTCATGCCCTGGACCCAGTGGCTTAAAACATGTGCATGCATGCCTAAAATTCCAAGTTGAGAATAAAGGAGAAGGGATTGTGGTGTGGCCATCCCCTTCGGGGTGTGTGTGTGGGGGGGTGATTTCTTGTTTTCTGTCTCTTTGGTGAGTGCACATGCCCTATAGCAAAAATCTCTCTCTCTTAACAAACAAACAAAAAAAAGGCAAGAAAGAAAATCGAGAAGATACCTGCCTAAATTTACAGTTAGTGGCAGAGCCAAAACTAAAGCTATATTTCTCAGTGCCTTTATCCTCATTTCAATACCTAGTCAGTTCTGTCTCCTGAGGAAAAGAAAAAAATCCAAAAATAAGTGTTAGATAGGGAGAAAGAAAGTTAGCTTTTTTCACAGACTTGTCAGTTCCTCAAACATTGTTATGGTCTATTCATTTGTTAGGATTTATTTGTTGTGAGTTAATGTGATGGAATGGAATGAGTTTTTATTACCTGTTTGACTTTAGAAAAGTTGCTTAAAGTCTCTGAGCTTTGATTACCGTATCTAAAAATGGGGATACAAAAAGTCTGTCTTGGAGAATTGATATAATAATTAATGAAAATGGCTGTGGACTAGCAGTTGGCATAATGCCTATGTTACTGGACTCCCATATAGTCAACCGTGGTTCAAGTCCCAGACCCCATGGCTTAAAATCACGCCGGGTGCGTGTGCGTACATGCCCAAGATCCCAAGAAGAGAATGGAGGAGAAGAGATTGTAGTGTGGCCATTCCCCCTGGGGGGGGGTGATTTCTTGCTTTCTGTCTCTCTGTCTCTGTCTCTCTCTGTCTTTCTAGTGAGCGCACATACCCTATATGGGCAAGACCATGCCCCCTATAGAAAAAAAAAAAAAAAAAAAAAGCTCTCAAAAAAAAAGAATAAAAATTAATGATAATGGCTATATAATACGTACTGCTGCTACAATAATCAGTGGTGGGCATTGTTACTGTTACTAACTTTGAGATGATAATATCAGTCTTGTAAGACATGGGCTAAATAAGTCACATTTAGGGAAGGACACAGTATGCATGTGCATGCCCCAAATCCAGAGGGGAGAATGGAGAAGGGATTGCAGTGCTGTGGCCATTCCCTTCGTGGGGTGATTGATTTCTCATTTTCTGTCTCTTTCTGGTAAGCATAAGTACCTGATAGCAAACTTAAAAACAAAAGAAAAGAAAAAAAGCAGAGACAACAAGGAAAGAGATATTACTCTAGACAAAGATAAACTGCAAAAATTAGGAGTCATATTTACAAAGGACTGGGTTAGGCAGGTGGCGTGGTGGTCAGGGTGCTGGGTTCCAAAATGGCGACTGCAGTTCTAGTTCAGGACCTGGAGCATTGCCTTCTTATTTTTCTCTCTTTTTCTCTCTGTCTCTCTCTGGTGAGTGCTTGTTTCCTATAGCAAATTAAAAATATATATATATTAATGATAAATACAATAAAACAAGTTTTTTTAAAAAAAAGTTACAAAGGATACAAGTAAGTTTATTCTCTAACAAAGTTTATCTGCATTGTATCTAAGAACATGTAAGCCACTTTTTTTCTTGCTCTTCTTAAAAGACCTGGAAAAATTAATATAATTTTTCATATTCCTAACTTACTATTTCAGTTGCCTTTCCTGTTCAAATCTGATCTTCTGAGTGGCCATTTATAGTTTACTAGTTGAAGCAATTAGCTATTAGGGTTGTGTTCTTTTTCTTTAAGCATCAGTGTGGGAAAGATTTCATATTGTGATAATTTGATATATCTGTTGGAGGCTTCCTGGTATCTACTAGATTCTTTAAGAAACAAACTTTTGGGCTTACAGTGAAGCCGTGACCTAAGAAAACGTTTTTGTTGTTGTTCCAGTATAGGCACTATGATTTAGGACTCATACATAGATCTGATTCTCTAAGAGTCTTCATTTGCTAAGTGATATGTTGTGATTTGGTCAAAAACAGCTGGTAGTTTATGAGTGGCTGGTCAAACCACTTGTTTGAACAGAAGATTCACATCTGTGTAGCTATGTAAGGGACCTGGAGAAACACATCATGACCCAATCACAAAGGCAACCAAGCTATGGGAAACACTTTGAAATAATAAATTTTATCCATGGCCCCTAGAAATGCTTTGAGTCTTTATTTAACAAGGTTCAGGATCACATGAACATTGTGAAAAGTGCCATATTAAAAATGTATCACAAAATAAGTGCACGCCAATAGCAATATGTTTATGTAAAGAATACTGCTCAGCCTCCCACCTCTGGTCAAGCCTGCCCATTTGATTGTTTTTCCTTTAATCTGATTGGGTTTATGATAATGTGGCTATATTTATATCTACAAGGGTTCTTCAAAAGTTTATGGAAAAGGTATATTATGGGGAATTAAAACCACATGCATTTCTTTCCTTCTCTTCTCTTCTCTTCTCTTCTCTTCTCTTCTCTTCTCTTCTCTTCTCTTCTCTTTTCTTCTTTTCTTCTTTATTTATTTTGCTAGAGGGTGCAAGCACTTGGCAAAGAGAGGTAAAGAAACAGCACCCTCTGTGGAAAATGGTCAGGCCACAATCCCTCCTCCTCCATCTCTTTCTCCTTTCAGGATTTTGGGCAGTCGCATACATGTGCCTGGTGTGTTTCTCAAGCCACTGTGCCTGTGACTCAGATCCTGCTGTCGGTGAGGTGGTATCCAGGCACCCAACCATGGAAAATTCTACTTTTCCATGAAATTTTGAAAGTCCTCATGTAACCAGTGAAATCTGTCAACACAGCTACTATGCACAGGGTAGTTTTTTGCCCCTCAGCTGTGGACCCACGCAAAGACTCACATGAAGAATTGACTGTGACGTTTGTGAATATCTAGGCCTTGAATGCATGGAAAGTGGCTTTTCTCAGTGCTCTTAGCATTAGCAGGGAGGAGCACAAGATTATTAGATGTACCATTTGTGTAAAAATTAATTTGAGTGGGATTATAAGTATCAATTAGCAATGTGTGATTGACAACGTCAACCTAATTGCCATTGCCATGGAAGCACCCACTGTTTTGTGAGGCTTTAATGCCGTTTGTATTTTCTTTTCCTGGATTTCTCTGTCCTTGATTCTCTCCTCAACACGCTGCTGACAGTCCTTGTTCTAACCCATCTTCTTCTCTGGAATAACATTTTCCCCAAAGCCAAGTTTTTCCTCTCTGCCTTGTTATGAAAGCTATTCCTAGTTTGATAGTGACTTATTAAAGACTTGAAAAATATCAGTAGAAAGTATTCTATAGCAGAGCCTTTAGAGTTTTTTGGGTTTACTCTTAATTTAGTTGCAAACCAGATAATCCGAAATCCACATGTTTATGAGCAGCATGAATTGGTAACAGCAGGTACTGGAGAGGGTCTGTGATATCAGATAAGATCTCAAGACTTTATTCTGAATCCTTTATTCTTTTATTTATAATCTTTCACAACACTCTAGCTTTATCATGTAATTATAGTGCTATTTAGCATGAAGAGCTGAAATTCATACCATTCATTTTATAATTCATTCATATATTTCACTTTTATCACACTGACTGATTAATGCAAGAATGCCATCTATCAGCCCAGCACACTGGACTTCAATGCTGGGAGCCATGTTGACTGATCAGAGTTCAGATCCCAGATGGGCATGAAAACACACTGGGTGCTCGCTCATGTACCCAAGGTTCTGAGGAGCTGGAGGATCAGGGGAATGCAGTGTGATGAGACGTTGTTGCGGGTGCTTTCTCTCTCTCCCTCATGCATGTATGTGTACTCTTTATCTTCAGTTTTAAAGAATAAGTAAATTTTAGGGGGAAAAATACTATCTGTCCACCTATGGAAATTAGTATACTGTGATGATGGCAGAGACTAAGAGACTGGATTTTATTGAGCTTCCCATAGCTGAGATCCTTAAATTAATTTTTTATTTTTTGCAATCAATATTTTGTAAAAAAATAAGAGAGAGAGAGAGAGAGAGATCTTTAGTAGTTTGGTTTCTACATTTGTCCTGTAGAGTGACTGGTGAATTTCATAGATCAATTTCAGTTCCTATCAGTATGGCTGACTCTCAAGTTGGTTTCAATGGCATGTCATTGAATATATTCTCCCTTGCTCACTCTCTGTCTCTCTATTATATGGCAAAAGTTGAAGTGGGAATAAGGCCAGATTACTTGGGTTTTGAGGAGCTTGGTTTGCATGTATAAGATGGTTAATATCAAGGATGTTAAATCCAGACTACCTGGGTTTGAAACTTGGTTCTGGTGCTTACTATGTGTGCTTACTTAGTTTCTTCATCTATGAAATAGGAGCCCCAATCTTATCAAAAGCACTGGGCTATACAGCTCTGTGTCGTCATAACAGAACAAATGTGCCACCAGAAATTCCACTGATGGGCCTGTTCTGTTATCTCAGCAGGTTGTCGTGAGATTGCCATGTGTAATGTGCTTAAAGTGGTGTCTGACTAAACATTTGGTGTTTGCTGTTATCATCTTTGGTGTTGTCATTGTTTGATTAATGACTAGTATACCTTAAAATTAATACTGAATTCTGGTTCAAATTTTAATGTTATCTAATAATGACATTTCTCCCAAAACTGCTTATAGTTACCAGCCCTCATTTTAATAAATATATTTCCAAAACTTACTTTTTTTATCTTAAGAAAAACACTGAATTGCATCACAGTAATAGGGCATTGTGGACCCTGAGACAAAAGCAAATATCATTAATACTGAGCAAATCTTTATTTACAATTTGATACTTTGTCATCAGAACTTTTATATTAATATTACTAAATTTTACTAAATTTCAGCACCCCACCCTGTTATATTTTGTGCCTCATTCACTTCACCCACCTCACCTGTCTTTGCCCTGGTGTATTAAACTTCATGTGTTGTAATGAAAAATTAAAAATGTTCCCAATCTTCTCTCACCAACTAAAGGAGGGAATAGTAGCCAAATCTAAATATAGAGCCCTGAAAATTAGCTTTGAGAATGTCATTTCCACCAGTTATAAGGTAACTTGGAGAGTCAGAGTTTAAGGAATTCTTAAAATTCAAAGCAAGTTTTGTACTTAGTTGAAAACATAATCTGGTAATTTGGTTCTATGAGTGAAATGAGACAAAATAAGTGTGAAACCAAATCAGAGTGCCATAGGACAGCCATGAAAGCAACAACTATCCTGAAATCAAGGGATTAAAAAGACTGGAATAGGAATAAGAGGAATTTATTTTATCAGTGGCATTAATTTGACACAGTTTGTCAAATGAACCACTTGGTAGAGAAAAAGAAAAGGGAGCTGTGTTGTTTTACTTCTATACACTAACGACATGATGAGGAGGTTGAGAAGCTGGGCCTAGGATCAGTGTCAGCTAAGTGAACATGGATGTTGGGTTGTCAACATCCCATGGAGTGATGGGGGCATGCACTGGGAACTGAATTTATAAGTTATAATCAGACTAAAAAAAATACTGAGCTGTATCCTTGCTCAGTAATCTATCACCTGTGCAATTTTCAGATACCAAACTTCTCTGATACTTTTATGGAGATAAAAATGCCTACTCCATAAGATGTGAGAAATGAGCTTATGTAATATCACTCAGCAGTGTGGGACAGATAGAGGATGCTTACTGATTGGCTTTTAGCGCCACAGTCACATTAATAATTATATCAGGCCACAAGCTAATCAGGGACAATCCCAGGCAAGGTGGGTATAGGTGGCCAGCCTCAATGAACTGTCTTCTAGAGGTTCGCTCAAGGTGAAGTTGGGATAATGCGTAGCCACATGATAGTTCTGAAGTGAACACTTGCCACTTCCTGACCCGTGAGGGTCCACTGAGTGTTGGATTAGCAGCTCTGCACTGACAGTGCAGGCCTTTCCACTCCTGAACAAAGCAGGGCAATGGCCCCAAACAGGAAACCAGTCAGGCCACCAGCCGTCCAAGAGTGCAGGGAGCCTACAATTAGCCAGTGGTAAAAGAAGCTACATTTGGACAGCACGTGGTATGGAGGTGAAGGTAGCTGGATCCCACATGTCGACTGTGTGTTCTGAGTCCCATCTCCGGGGCTTTGAAAACACATTGGGCACATGTGTATGCATGCCAAACACTTGAGAGAAGAATGGAGAAGAAGGGGTTGCAGTGTGGCCACCCCTGTGAGGAGTCCTTTCTCACTTTCTCTCGCTCTGTCTCTCTCCTGTGAGCATATGCACCCTATGGCAAAACTGAAAAAAAAAAAGTGACTCCAGTTTCCTTTGTATTTTATATTATGACTATGTAAAAAATATATATTTCTTTGTAGATTTGGGACTTTTTAGAGCCCAGACAGTATTTCAAGTCATTTTTTTGCTGTTGTTCCCAGTCCTCAGAGAAAATATACCTGCTAACCAAAACCTGTACAAGGTCCAGGTATGTGGCTAAATAACTTAAAAGCTGGCCATCTGGATATTCAGTATTAGCTGCTTAGTAACTGCTCTGGCCATTTATATAAAGTATTCCAATTTTTATTTCTTCACTGAAACGAGTAAACCAATTACATCTTTAAGTAATTTGTAAATCTGGATCCTCATAAGGAACATGTGAGACATTACATAAGAATCTATTTTATCTTTTTTAGCAGCTAGCTGGGTTTCCTAAGCAATTAGGAGAGCTATGCACGAGCCATTTCTGCTTCTATCTCGAAGTTAGGCGGCGTGTTCCGCTTCCATTCATGGGCCACCTGACATACCTGTGCCCAGCATTCATTTAATCCTGGAAACCAAAATCAGTTTTCCTTGGATTGTATGAGAGTTGGTATTTTTTATTTTAGTGAATTTTCCTTGGCGAAAGTCCTGCTCCTGCCTGGGAGCTGATTGAGCTTCCGTAGAGCCAATATGTTTCTCAGTTCTCCAATTTAAATGCTGCCAAGAATTTCCTAACGTGTGCCATGAGAAATGCAGCAGCATATAAAACCCCATTCATTAAACAAACAGTTAACTAAGCAACCCCTGGCAAAAGGCACAACCCAGCTGACATCTGAAGCACTTGGGACCTTCCAAAGGAAATAATTAAAGAATACATTAAAAAGAAATGCCCCAGCGCTTAGCAGTCATAATTGAAAAATAACCGTTCCCGGCCCGAGGTCTCTGTATTTATTAGGATCCTTGAAGTTAGAAGTGGACCACAGTTATCTATGTTCAGTATTTCAGCAAACCTAGAAAAAGCCACATACTTACTCTCCTGTGTAGAAGCTAAACAATGTAACTATTTGTATCCCCTGTGATTCTAATAACCTAAACTCTTTACAGAGCTATTTCATTTTTATTTAGATGCCTTTGACAAGTTTAAAGTGATCAAACTAAGTATTTCTTAGTGAAACTATTTGTTTAATAGATAAAATCTTTCAAGTAGTGTTCAAGAGAGATAAGAGAGAGAATTATGAAATTGGGGGAATATTCATGTAAACATTAAGATTTGAGGGTGATTACCTCAAAGAATGCTTCTTTAATTTTCAGAGTAGTCATTTCTATAAATAACAAGGACTCCCCCCTAACACAATTAAGATCTTAACATTAAGACCTTACTCAATGAAGATCAGAACAGATATAATAAATTTAAATATGAGTCTTCAGAAAGATTTTTGAAATGCATATTATGAAAAAACAATGCACAGATTTCAAAATTTTGCACCAAAATAAATTCATAGTTTTTATAATTATTCAGTTTATTATTATTATTATTATTATTATTATTTTAAAATTTGCTATAGGACATATGTACTCACCAGAGAGAGAAAGAAAGTGAGAAAGCAAATCACCAAGTCTGGGACTCGAACTGTAGTCAGACATGTTGGAGGCCAGTGCCTTAACCACCACACAACCTGCTGGCCTCCAATAAACTCATTTTTAACTTCATTTTTACGTTAACATTTCACCTCATGTATCTCACAATGTAATTCCATTATCAGATAATACTGAAATTACAAAACATATACAACTTCTCAGGAACATGTCTAATTTGCAAAATCTCATAGCAGGTGCTCAAAGCCAAAGCATTAACTGCCTTAAAGAGCAGCTTCCCCTACTTCCTTTGAGGATTCTTAGGTGGAGTTGTGAGTGAGCAGTAAAGGCAGGCAGCCAGGAAAAGAAAGAGCATCGTACAACTTGGGTAATATAGAGGCTGGGTAACCAGCTCCTTGGCTCAAAGAGGTTTTGTAGAGTCCTACTTTTTTTTTTTTTTTAATTGCTGAAATAAAATGAACCACCATAAAAATCATCCAATAGAAAGAAAACCTTGGACCAGAAGATGCCATAATGGTAACGTTCCTGGACTCCCATGTGGTTGACAGCTGTTTGAGTCCCCAACCTGGTGGCTTAAATTCACACCAGGCTTGTGTGTGTTCTGTGTGTGCAAAATCCCGAGAGGAGAAAGGACTATAGCACGGCCATCTCCCCAGGTTGTGTGTGTGTGTGTGTGTGGGGGGTGATTTCTCGCTTTCTCTTTGTGTCTCCAGCAAGCACACATGCCCTAATGCAAAAGTCTTTGTAAAAAGAAAAGAAAAAAAAAAAAAAGAAAAAGGAAAGAGAGAGAGAGAGAAAGAAAGGAAGAAAGAAGCCAAGAATTAAACAGGCTGTTCTAGGGTTTGGAGACAAGCATTCATGTTTGTGACTCACGCGAGTGCCCCATTTCTTGATGAGAGCCACCGTTAAACTAGAATCCTAGGTCACTTTGCTTTCTTCTTCACTGAGAGAGTCCTTTGCCCCCTCCAGCAAGTGTTTCCTATACATTGGCCTCCTACTCCTGGTATTTTGACCAGAGGAACTCCACCAATTACTAGAATAGAATTAGTGTGCTTACAACTGTATTCATCACTGTGTTTCATTATTGTTTATCTGATTTTATTTCTCCAAATAGTTGTATATCTAACCTCCATCTTATAAATAAAACATTTTTCTGGCACAAAGTCAGGTTATGTTAAAATTTTAAAAAACTTATTTATAAATTAGAACCTCAAAATTATGATGACAGGAATGTAATCCTACACAGGATGTAATTTTCTTATGTTATTCAGGAGTTCCTTTAAATGAATTTGAATGTTTAACCTGTTACATACTGGAAAGCCATATCAGAACAACTTAAATAGTACTGTTATGTGTATTTACCTTGTCCATACAGAAAACAAAGCTTCTGTGTGATACAGCATTTCAATATTATGGAAAGTTATAAAAAACTCTGAGAATTAAGTGGGACTGAATCGAGGGGGGAAAAAAAGAAAAAATAAAAAAACAGCAGCAGGGTCAGCAGGTGGTGCAGAGGTTAAGTCACTGGACACCCACATGGTTGATCACAGTTCAAGTCCTGGGCCCAGTGGCTTGAAAATCATGATGAGTATGGGTATGTGCATGCCCAAAATCCTGAGAGGAGAATGGAGGAGAAGGGGTTATGACATGGTCAACTGCCCTTGGGAGTGATTGCTCACTTTCCTTCTCTCTGTCTATCTCTGGTGAGCACAAGCATCCTGTAGCAAAAAAATAAAAATAAAAATAAAAATAAAAATACACAACAAACCTAACCCCAAAAAGAAACAGATTAATAAAACAGAATAAAATAGTAACAGAATCTTGCATTGTAAGGATTTAATATGAGGTACACTTAACAAATTAGTGAAAAAAATAATTATTCAAAACATTGTGTATATTCAAATAAATTTCCTGTTTGAAGGGAAGAATTGATTTGAATTTTCACCTTAAATAAAAGACAAAATATTTTCAAATCAATTAAAAAGTTACATATACATAAACACACATAATCATGTAATAAATATTTTACATTAAAAAGTTGAGGCCGGCAGGTGGTGTGGTGGTTAAAGGCGCTGGACTCACACATGACTGACCATGGTTCAAGTCACAGGCCTGGTGGCTTGCCTTCTCACGCCCCCACCCCGTGTGTGTGTGTGTGTGTGCGCGTGTGTGCATGTGTATGTGTGTGTGTGTGTCTGGTCAAATTGAAAAATAATAAAGTTAAATAATTCTTTTTTAAAAGTTTATGATTAGCAAATCTTCTTGGGGAATGACTTTCTAAGCATACAAGTGATGAGCATGAACAAAAGTTTTAATATTTAAAGTGTTGGGCCAGCAGATAGCATAGGACTTATGTCACTGGACTCCCACATCACTGACCACAGTTCAAGTCCTGGATTCGGTGGCTCAAAAATCATGGCGGACATGTGTGCATGGATGCCAGAGACCCTAGGAAGAGAATGGATGAGAAGGGATTGTGGCATGGCCTTCCCCGGGAGGGGGGGTGGTGATTTCTCACTTTCCTCTCCTGCCTCTGTCTCTTTCTCTCCAGCAAACACTAGTGCCCTGAGGCAAAAACCTCTTTAGAAAAAGGAAATTAGTTTGAAATGTTAAAACTTGGGTATATCAAGAACAACAAATGCATGCCACTACAAATCAATGAAGAACAACTATATGGTAAACGGTGTTATTAATATTATATAATGGTAATTATTATCATTGAATACTGATTTCTAGTGTGTGTGTATATATATATATATTATACCGATTTTTTTTTCATAATACACATTTTTCTCAATTTTTTTGAAGATTCTACATATATACACACACTCACACACTGATTGTATATTATACACTTATACTAATGGCCACCTTCTTAGAGAAGATATAAATTTAGGTAATAGAGGAAACATCACTGAGCTTCTGAAGCTGGGGATGCAAAAGAACATGCATTGATTAATCTAGACCTGACAGTGTCACCATTTTGTTATATTCTCAGTTTTAAAAATGTAATTATTAGTTCATGGGAAGATAGGTACCCTTAAAAATAAATAATTATAGTGGGTACTTTTCCTTCACTGAAGGAGATTTAAAAGGTCTTGGATAAAGCAAACATACATTTCCATTATTAGTAGCATCTGCAGACTTGAAATAGACACTTTAAGACCTAATTTATGGTGTATTATATTCTTTGAGATCACGACAGACTAGTGCTGAAAATATCTCTTATCACTTCCTTGCAAAATCACAGTAAACATTACAATTTTATGGTCATTCGCTAATTTTTACATTTCCCCCCTTTATTCTTGATCAAACGTGCGTGCACCCACATGAAAGTAAGAGAGAGACAGAGAAGAGCAACCTTCGCAGAGTCTGGCTATGCAGTGATCTCCTTCCTCCAGCCCTTCAGTCCATGGACCTTGAGCACTTGTGCCCATGCCCAGGGTGGTTCGGCTGGCAGGGCTGGAAATTTGAACTGCATTTCCAGATGGGATTAGAGCATCTGTTTGAGCAGGGCATTCCTCCTGTGTCACAGAGCTGCCTCCTAGCTAACTTGTTCAGGATCTTTCTAAATGTCATCAGTGGGGGAAATTACTGCAAGATTTTTTTTCCTCCCTCAGGACTTTGATTTTTATACTTGAGTATCAAATTATTGTGAAGCTAACAGTTGTAAAGTTGGAGATCTTTGCATTTGTTGTGATTCCCTTTTTGCTGTGTTACTGAATAGAGGGCTATTCTCTGGTTTAATTGCTCAATGGCCTGTCAGAATCCTGAGCCTATGGTAGAGATGGTCCCTTGTCCTCTCTCTCTCTCTCTCTCTCTCTCTCTCTGTGTGTGTGTGTGTGTGTGTGTGTGTGTGTGTGTTACACAAAATTGAAAGAACATTGAAGTTTCCAATACTTATTCATAATGATCCTGATCAGAGATTAAAGCCACCTTGGACAGTTCCTTAGCTTTTTTGGGCCTCCTTTTTCCTCACCTAAAAATATGAGGATTGATAAAATTTGCCATTTGAATTGGGGGGGGAGGAGGAATCTGCATCTCAGTTCTCAAATTACTGGCATTTGTGGTTTATTTTTCCATTTTATTTTTTCAGAAAACATTGCTGAGTTCATGTGAGGAAGAAAAAAGTCACTATTTAATGGAACTCAAGTTCTTCTGCTCCCTCCCAGCATGCTTATTAAAGCTTTTTAAATAGGGTTGTTAACCCAGCCTGTTAACCCAGGGTCAACTCTGTCTTTTAACTCCCACAGTAACTTTCACAGAAGGTGTCCAATGTTGTCTAGCTCCTGTAGACAGTTCCATGAATAAAGGAATGAGAGAGAAGACAAAGCAAGAAGAGTTCCCTTTTCTTTTTCCTTCTTTTTTATGAATAGGATGTATTTAGTCATGTTTAATTGGGGCTAAGCAATTTTTTGAAATTTCTCTACATTGCAGAAACAACATATTGTTTTTACGCCTCTCCAAATTTTAACTAACATTTGGTTTCAAACTAAATGTCACATGCCTTTGTTGAAAAATCAGTGTTATTGTAGTTGGTTTTTATATTCCATAACTAACTTTTTTATTTAGGGTTGGAGAAAGTGACATGTTTCATTGAAAAGTTTATCTGCACATGCAATGCATAGGATTATACTAGTAAAAAGTGAAAACACCAACTTCTTCCCCCAAATATCTCTTATTGTTCAAATGTTTTATATACTTCTATTTAAAATAAAATTTTCTAAATGCTAAGTGGTTTTTGTTTTGTTTTTTTTTGGTTTTTTTTTTTGGAGAAGTTTTCGCTTTAGGGCATGTGTGCTCGCCAGACAGACAGAGAGAGACATAGAAACAGAAAGTGAGAAATCACCCCCCAGGGGATGGTCACGCCGCAATCCCTTCTCCTCCATTCTCCTCCCGGGATCTTGGGCACACACGCACACGCGCCCGCAGTGAGTTTTAAGCCACTGGGTCCAGGACGCGAACCGTGGTTGACTATGTGGGAGTCCAGCGACATAGCCATTACACTAACTGCTGGTTCCTCGCTAAGTGATGTTTTTAAAGCCATGTTGGGCTTCTTTGTGAAAGCCTGTTGTTTCTTGCACTTCCATCCCTGTTCACTACTCTTGCCAGCCATCCAAGACCCATGGGTGCACTGCATTGGATGCACACCTGCCCCGCCTGGCACATCCTCATTGCAGATGAATGCTCCTGTGGTATGACAGTCCCATGAAAGCTAAGATCCTGTTGATCTCTTGGTCAGTCATGCTCAACAAGTATTTTTTACATTTTAGGTTTTACATATTTTACATTACAGGTTTTCTTCCTTTTATTTTTAGAGAGATTTTTGGTATAGTGTACATGCTCTCACCAGAGAAACACAGAGAGACAGAAAGCAAAAAATCGACTGCCACGGGGGATGGCCTCACTGCAATCCCTACTCCCCCCATTCTCCTCTCAGATCTTGTGCATGCATGCACATGCGCCTGGCATGAATTCTAAGCCACCAGGTCTGGGACTTGAACCACGGTCGATTATAAGGGAATCCAGCAACATGATCATTACACGATTTGCTGGTTCCAGTAGAAGCAGTTTTGTGCTACACTGTTAGTAAAAGAATAGCATAGGAAACGTGATATTTGGTAGAAGATAGGACAACAATGAGTGCAATAATTTAAAGAAGAAAAATACCCTCTTCTGCTTTTCTGGTCATCTCTACATAGCGACAGAGACACAAAGGGACATGCTTAATTTTCTGCTTTTATTCTATCATGAAAGAATCACTTTAGTTTCCATAGCCCTTCCATTGGAGTGTACCAGTGTAGAAGTGCTCAAATTTGCTTTCAGGCCAAGACGTGTTTGATACCATGAGTAAGACCATCATTTTCTTAGCTAAGGATTCTTTAACTTTTTAAATGATCAAATATCATTAGTACATGTATACTTATATTTTGTAATGTATATGGTATGCTTAGATAAGTGTTATCTACTTCTCCAACTATTGAATGATATGCCATGTACTCTAATGTATGTGCATATTTTATGGACACTGATGATCTGAGGTTTGACATAAACACATTTACATGTGAGTAATGTGTAAAGTGTGTTTGTATGTTCATTTTACATATAGTTTACATGTTGCTAACATGTAATTTAAAATAAATTAAACCGACTTATTCTCAATGGACCATGTTCTGTTGGAGTGGGAGAATGCACAGGGGAGTGACTAAATTGTGTTGTTTTAAATCTCTGGTTTTAGTATGTGCTTAACAAGTGCTTATGTGATTGAATTGAACATATCATTGAAATAATGTCAGAATGGTAATAATGTCAGTGATAAGAGTTGTAATACATTTTATTTCCTCTTTTGAGCTGTCCTTTTCTTTCTTTCTTTTCTTTTCGTTTTGGCTATAGAGCACGTGCATTCGCTGGAAAGACAGAGAGAGATAGAAAGCGAGAAATCACCCCCCAGGGGGGATGGCCACGCCACAATCCCTTCCCTCCATTCTCCTCTCGAGATCTTGGGCACGCACGCACACGCGCCCAGCATGAGTTTAAGCCACCGGGTCCGGCACTCGAACTGCAGTCGACTACATGGGAGTCCAGTGACATAGCCATTACGCCAACTGCTGGTCCCAAAGTACTGTTCTTTCTGATAATGCAGGTAGTTCACAGGAAGTTCATCCTTTGGAATAGTGGCTAATAACTCCTTGTTTGTAAATATACTTAGCAAGTGCTGTCAAAATCTAAGTGAAATTTCCTACTGACATAAAAGTACAATGAAGTTAACATCGTTAGGTATTCTACACTGTTAGACATGGTCTCAATAAGAGATAGTCAATAGTTCTGTTCCTCCACATATTTATGGATAAAATATTGGGTCATTGGGAGTCACGACACATTTTTGCATAGAAAAGCACAGAAAAATACATCATGATTTTTCTGACAACCTAATAGAATAATGTTACCTCTTTACTAGGATGCTTATTAGAAGCAAACAGATGACTACAAATAAACCTTCTGTAACAGAACCTGACAGACAATGAGCTGGTGAATCTTAACTTATTCCTGTTGTCCTGGTGGTGGTTGTAGAGTGATAACTGTTATTAGATGCCACAGAAATCCTTCTGTGAGTTAAATTCCTAGGATAGCAGCCTGCTATGAATATTAATGTGACTAAGGAACTTTATAGCAAAAGTCTGCCATGTTCCTCAAACTACAATGTAAATATCAGAATGGCAAAGTAAGGTCCAATCTGCTGAGTCCTGCGGGTCCCAGCACTGCATTTAATTCCTGTAAATTAACTACTATGTGTCTTGTTAAATAATAGCGCCAGGTGGCATTCTTAGCATTTTAACTGCAATATAATTTATTAATTTGCAATAACCCTTATGTAGTAGATATTACCTATTTTACAAATAAAACTCTTAGGCTTGGCAAAGCTGAGGAACTTGTACTAGGTCATAGGCTTCAAGTGGGTGAGCTGGAATTCTCTTGAAATCTGACTTGATTAGCAGATTCTTAGGCCTCATTTGTTACCAGTCTCCGATGTGAAAGAGAAAACCCAAATAGATTAAAATGAACCATTCCGTTTCTCTGAGGGAGAGTCATAACAAAGTCGAAATATCTAGCTCTTTGAAACGAACTTTAGTGTTTCTTTCACCACTCTGCAGACAATCATAGTAAAGGTATGAAAACTGTTGATCAATGTTTGGTAATTCAAGCGCTTCATTGAAATGAAACTAATATATAAGTCATTATTTAAGTATCAAATTTTCCTATTGAAATACCTATTTCACAAACTCCCACACCCTGTGGAAGAAGTCTAATCTATAAGCCAAAAGCATTTCAATACCAATTGCACAAACCTTAGACAGGCATAACCTGAAGATGCTGTGGACATTCTCTTTACTAATGGGTTGGTGTTTTGTAGTATCTCAAAGTAGAGAACAATATCCTGATAGCAAAACCCACTATTGATTGTCTTTTACTTCTGTCCTAAATCACTTAAAGGGAAAAAAAAAAACAAAACCTCAAACTCAAGAATTTTTTTTTAATCTGTTTTCAAAATTGGGATCCTGAAACATAGAAAAGTTAGACAACTTGGCTTAGATAATAGTGTTGACCTTAAACCAAGTTTATATAGAAACTATCAAACTCCTATAAAACTCTTACTCATTAAATTATTGTCTCCCTTGCATTGTTTTCACACATTTTTGAAATCCAAAAAATGGTGGAGAAAAGGCAAAAGGCCATCAAAACAATGTGTGGAACTTACATGGCCTCTGAAAACAAAACAAAACAAAACAAAACAAACAAAAGAGACAAATAAAAAAGTACTAAAACCTAGTTAATGTTTCTGTCTCTTTGCTATTTATGATAAAAGCCCATGAAATGGGGACATGAAATTTAGCAATTTGAATTGGGCTTAAAAAAATTAACATCCCCAAATTTGATTTTATAAACAGATACAAATGAGATACAATAATTTTATTAACTGTTCAGATGTCAGAGTATACAGAGATTTGTTCAAAAGTGAAACATAAATTTTCCTTCTGGCATAAATAAGAAACTATATCTGAATAATTGTAGTCATGTGATTGAATACCATATTAAGTCAGAGAGAGGCAAAAATAGCTTCTATGTGAATTTTTGGAAGATTTAGAATACTACTAGCTATTTATTATTCAAATTAATCTAAATTCAGGTCATATTAAGAGTAAGTCTAACTTTAGCAAAGTAGGGTAATTATGAAATCTGGGTCAGATAAAATAATAGTGCAAATCTGAATGCTGTAAGCATACCTTTCCAAAACTGCACTTCATCGTCTAGAGTACCCACTCAAAGACCATGAAACGGGGGAATATATACATTGTACTTTCCAAGGTGGTTTTAGGAAAAATGATTCTACCTCTAGAGACTTTCACCTCAGGCATGCTTCTTCCTAAAAGTAATTTCCACTCCCACAAAATGAGTTTGAAGGTGGTTTTCGAGTGCATAGACCAGCTTCCATTTGTGAACTGAATGTGCACCATTTATACATTTCCCTGGAGAAAAAGGCCCCAACCAGGAGTTAAATGATGAGATTTATCTATAGTACCACCTTCTGGTGTATTTTAACTATATAGCTAAATATTATTACTTACAAAAGCCTATACTCTGGGAATTAGGTTTAAAAAAGTGAAATAAGAATTATATTCAATGCTCACCAACTAGTTATTGGGTGTCCCTACCTTCACAGAGCACAGATTCTGGTGGAGATTTAGGTGCATGGCCAACCCTACTTAGGATGATGAAGGGAATTAGTTCTGCTTTCCTTCTACATCTTTCTCACCTCCTCATTCACCAAAACACCCGATTATCAGTCTCTCACTCACTGAAATCCTCATCCATAATTGTACTAAACCTACATTGTTTAGTTTTGCAATTGATGTCTGATTTTGGCACAGCATACCTTATACCCATTTGCTCATATCAGAAACTCTCAATTCTATTAAGATGGTTGATTGCTTGGGCCATGTGGTAGCATTGACGAACAGAAGCACCTGCCTCATTTCGGATCAGAAAATTCCTATTCTTGATCAATATTTGTGTATATCAAAAGAATATCTAAATAGTAAAATATAAATCAACAGGAAAAATGAGGAAATTATAGGTTCAGATAGCATGAAAGTCATGATGAGTGGTTATAAAACTTAGATAATCATGCATGAAAAGCAATTTCTTCACATCTAGAGCTTTCCAAAAAAAGACAATCCTAAATCAACTTTCCCAAGCTTTAACGGATTTCTCTTTTCAAGAAAGTACTCTTAAGAATTAACATAATTCCTTTTTGTTATTGCTTAAGTTCATTTTCTCTCCTTTTGTTGTCAATAGATACTTGTTAAGCCATCGTACATATTTGTTCAAAGAATAAGGGATATCATGTTCTTTATAATAATCCTTCTTCAAGATAAAGGTACACTGAAACACCAGGTCAGGTCCAGCATCAGAAAGATATGACTGACTGACTTGGTGTATATCTAGTATAGAAACCAATTATATGTGTGAGGTTAATTTCTCAATGTTATCCTATAATGGATAAACTTATGATTAAAATCTCTGTCTATCAGATATTTATTATTATGTAGTTTGACATAGTTGGTATTTACTGATTTCTTGTTTTACAGTGTGCTCAGCATTGGGCTGATTACCTTTACATAGGTTTTTCTCACATTAATTTCTGTATTTAATCATTATTAAACCCACTGTGAAATATTATCTCCCTTTAAAGGAGTAAAGGCTTAGAGAATCCACAATTAGATAAAGCCAGAGACAGAAATTGAAGTCAGGGGGTTAAATAAGTGGAGCTGAAATTTGAATTCAGAAAGTCTGGTAATAGAACTTGCATACTTAACCACTCTGAAAAATAAAGCATCCACTAACAAGAATATCAGGAAGTAATGCCATACTATCATTTGGTTCAGTTGGGTCAAGTTTGGACAAAATAACTGCTGTGTTGACTGGGTTGACTTCATGGTGCTCATCAGTCAAATATAAGCATACTGTTCCTGTTACATAAACACATGTTTGTATCTGGTTAAATTAATTTTAAACCTGGCAGTGTTGGCTACTGGAAAACTTTAGACCCTTTCTTAAAAGAATTTATATAGTTATGGGGACAAGGATATCTAATTCACCATTAAGTCCATATGGCCTATTGTATTTTAGAAATGGGGTTATCCACTCTATGCATTTTGTAGAGAAAGGATATGATTCTCTCTTCATCCTTGTGTCAGAATGCTGGTTGAATTTATTAACTTGATCTGATAGCGTATACATGATATCATGAGCCCTGTCAGTAGATTTACTCAGTGTGTCATTTGGAGTCCACAAAGCCCTAAGACCTTTAGCAAGCAATCAGAACTCCCCAGCCTTTAGAGGAAGTGCCTTGGGAAGTGAGAGGGCAGGACAACCTTCACTCAGCATTTGTGTGAAGTGAAAGTAAATAAAACACCAGTAACAGAGAATGAATGGATTTAGAGTAAACACCACATTCCATGCATGGTGATGCCTCTTTACCAATTAATGCTCAAAGTTATTAATGCAGGACAGGGCCAGAGAGAGCATCTGCATCTTAGTTATAGTTTATGTTTTTTAACAAGAAATTTCAAGCTGTTTCTACCTCAACTTTTGATTTTTCAAAGTTACAATACGCAGTGGCTATATAAACCCTAGAAGAGATCCTATGTTTTGAAGAACTGCTATATGAATGTATCCAATTTAAAATACTGTAGTGACGGGAAAACTGAATAACTTCAATACTTATATTTAATTCAATAGTATAAACACCAACTGAAGAACAAATTGCTTTTGTAAATTCAAGTCTTCACATGCTAATTTAGACATACTAATGAAACCTATATGCAGATTTATTTAAATTGACTTAAACATATTCAGTGTGTGTATATGTTCATCTGTGTGTGCACCTGCACAGACATTATTTAAGTCAAACGAAATTGGTATGATTACTGTTCACTGAGTTGGTAACTTGAATTTTATTTGCCTGAGAAAAAAGTGGCCTTTATACACCAAAATTAACTAAATATTGTGTGTCTCTTCCTAATCTACTTGCAAGTTATGTGACCTCATGACAAATTCCAGATATTAAAATACAAAGCTTAGTTTCTCATTGCTGTCCTCTGCCCACAGGTTGTGTATAAGAATAATGATGTAAGGCTGGAATTATCTCGACTGGCCAAACAAGGAGATCCTAAGATGAAGATCCATGGCGTGGTGGCATTTAAATGTGAGAATGTTGCAACTTTAGATCCAATCACATTCGAAACCCCAGAGTCTTTCATCTCTTTGCCTAAATGGAATGCAAAGAAAACAGGCTCCATATCATTTGATTTCCGCACAACAGAGCCAAACGGCCTCATCTTATTTAGTCATGGCAAGCCAAGACATCAGAAAGATGCCAAGCACCCACAGATGATAAAAGTTGACTTCTTTGCTATTGAGATGCTGGATGGCCACCTCTACCTACTTCTGGACATGGGGTCAGGTACAATAAAAATAAAAGCTCTACAGAAGAAAGTGAATGATGGAGAATGGTATCATGTGGACTTCCAAAGAGATGGACGGTCAGGTAATTTATCATTTTTCTATTCTGTTTACCTGATGGAACATCCCATCCACCCCCACCATTCCTAAGAATTAAATTAAACCATTACATATTTCCTGCATTTTTTATTTTTGTTTTGGAGTAAAGGAAACTGTCTTGTTTCTATTTCACATTATATAAAAAGTCAGAAGGATCTAATTAATCATGATAGTTGGGCATCAAACCCCAAATGCTCAAATGACTTGTAGAATAGCTTCTTAAATGAACATTTACTGGGTAATCAAGTGCTAAATCTTGCAAGAAATTTTATCTTGAATTTGCAAATGACAAAATTGAGGGGTTTTGTATTTCTAATGATCTCTTATGTCATTGGATGTTTAGAGTCTCCTGAAGTGGCAAATACAAAATAAGAACAATATTAGCATGAACCACACATACAACCCTTAGTATGGTACAGCACACTTTTATCCAAGGTGGATCTTTGGTACTGAAAACGCTTGCTCAATACAGTAACATTCCAGGACATGGCTGAGCCCCACTGCCTCCCCAACAGCTTCCTTTTTCCCTCTAGGTTTTTGTCATAGGGCACATGTGCTCGCTGGGAAGAGATGGGGTCCAGGGTGGAATGAAAAAGCACCCTCCTGGGGAATGGCCACACCACAGTCTCTTCTCCTTCATTCTTCCCCCAGATTTTGGGCACAGGGGAACCAGCAGTCAGCGTAATGGCTATATCGCTGGACTCCCACGTAGTCGACCGCAGTTCGCGTCCCGGACCCAGTGGCTTAGAACTCACGCCGGGCGTGTGTGCGTGCGTGCCCAAGATCCCGAGAGGAGAATGGAGGAGAAGGGATTGCGGTGTGGCCATCCCCCCTAGGGGGTGATTTCTCATTTTCTGTCTCTTATGTCGCTCTCTGTCTGTCTGGTGAGCGCACGCACCCTATAGTGAAAACCTCTCAAAAAAAAAAAAAACAAAACAGATTTTGGGGCACACATGCACACATCCAGAACTTGAACAGCAGTTGGCCATGTGAAAGCCCAGTGCCTTTATCACCATGCCACCTCCTCGACCCTCAGCTTCCTTTTTTGATGAAAGATAGCTGGAATTCCACCATAAGGCATTCATCCCTCTGTCTTCCTTTGGAAACCCTTTATTCCTTTGAGGACAGGATGGCAGGGAAGATTTTTTCTGAAGAAATAGCATTTACACTGAAATTTGTGAGTGGCTTAGAGGTTATCTACTATGAGTTTTAGAGGCAAAGAATCATCCAGGCAGAGGAAATGACAGTTGTAGGGAGCCTGAGGGAGGAAGGGCGGTAGGGAAGGAGAGAGAGAGAGGGAAGAAAGGAAGTAGAGAAGCAAACAGAAATTTGTTGCAGATATACAGCTGCATAATTTTATTTTACTGTCTTCCTGCTATGTTTATATGTTCTTATCATCTTTCCCATTTCTGAGTCAAATTGCTTTCTTGAAATAGAAGACAACTGAAATTAAGTATTCACTCTCGTTCTCTCTAATTTGCATAAGTACTATCTATCTTTTCTAGATTTTTTACTAAGTAACAGTGTAAATTTGGCCAAAGCATTTTATGGGCCTAAGTATTTTCATCTGTGAAACAATTGGGAAAAACCCAAATGGCTTCTAGAATAGCATTTTTTTTTGAGAGATTTTCGCTATAGGGCGCGTGCGCTTGCCAGACAGACAGAGAGAGACATAGAGACAGAAAGCGAGAAATCGCCCGCCAGGGAGGATGGTCACGCCACAATCCCTTCTCCTCCATTCTCCGCTCGGGATCTTGGGCACGCACGCACATGCGCCCGGCGTGAGTTCTAAGCCACCGGGTCCGGGACGCGAACTGCGGTCGACTATGTGGGAGACCAGTGACATAGCCATTACGCTAACTGCTGGTTCCCCTAGAATAGCATCTTAAATGACCATTTACTGGGTAATCAGGTGCCTAGACCCAAACAGTGAAAGAGGATGACAGTGATGGGACCAAGGATTAAATACACATTTATTATACAAATACGATGTAATATTATATACAATAAGGCTACTATAATAGTTGTATATACTATATAATAATCTATACTATAATACTTACATATAGTATGGTAATTATATATACTACGATAAAGTTTATATAGTCCATGAGTGAGATATGCAGAGCAAAAGAGAAAAAGATGCAGCACTTGGACAGGGTCCTGATGCCAGGACTCATCCCCGGCTTCAGCCATCCTGAATCATAGGGATGCTTGGCACACTCAGGGAGGTCTCTGAATGTGAACTGGCAACCTTCCCATGTCGGTCTGTCTTGCAGGGCATCTGGTTTTACGGCTGTGCCACTGTCTGGTCTCTTGATTCTGTAGTTGAACAAAACTTGCCAGATGACTGGGAGAGTTGGCTCCCAGCCAGATTTGGGAGCTGCAGCCTAGCTGATGCCTGGTAATTCTTTTATACCCAGTACTCTGTGATTTCCACCGTATATCAGAAGGGCCAGGCTGAAGTCCAGGGCTGAACTCTCCTTGCATGGGCTCTCCCTTGCTACTTCTTTACATCTGCTTTCTGCAGCAGAACTCTTTTTTCTGTATTATCCTTGCTTTTTCTATCCTTTTTACTGATCGAAACAACTTGTATTTGCCTTTCTACTCTTATCTTACTTATCCAGTGAAGAAAGGAATAGGATGTATGAAATTAGGATGAGGCTCGAGAATAAAAAGGTCAGAACACATTGCTCTGTTTCCCAGATATTTTGGAGACACCGTTTTTGATTTATCTCTCTGCAGAAAGTTGGTCACCCTAAATCTGTTCATTTCTCTAAAGAGGTCTGCAGGGATTTGGATTCTTCTGTTTTCCTGATGTAAGCTGAGAAGATGGGAATGCAGAAATATAATAATAGATTGCCTCCCTCTGACTCCCTCTACTCTATCTTTGGCAGAGTTGGCATTTAATTTGATACTTAGGGACTTGCAAACAAAGAATTTAAAAGAGGTGGAGCATGGGATAACCTAGTGTTTTGAAATACTTATGGATGGTATATTTTGTCTTAAGATAGGTCTAGAATAAAATTTTTAAAATGACTTTCAGATATTTTAAATCAATTTGGTAATAGCTTAATACAGAATAGATCAGATTAAGTGGGCTTCTTTTGGAAGTTCAGAGGAGCAAATATCAGTTGTATTTTATTCACCTAAAAAGGAGACATTTTATAACTATATGTAATATGAGGTTAATGTCAAATTATTAGTAAGTACAAAAGAATAATATAAAAAGAAAAAGAAAACTATCCAGTATTTTTTTGATAACAGTGATTTATTGTTTGGATTTTTTTCAGCCTTTTCTCTCTGTGAATGTTATGTGTCTATATATGTGTGTATATGCATGGGTGTGTATCTATGTGTGTATCTGTATATACATATACACTTGTGTGTATATGAATGTATATATACATTAAATGTATGTATACATGCACATAATCACATGTGCACATATGCACACACGGAAAACAGAATCAATTTGAATTTTGAATGGAGTACTTTATTATAAGAAAAAATGGATTCAGTCTAATTAATTATCAGATAAATACCTTAATCTGCAAGCAAAATAAAATCTACTGTTTCAGTTTAAGCTCTTTTTTTTTTGCTTTTTAATTTTGTCAGAGGGCATGTCGATGTGCCAGAGAGAGAGAGGGAGGCAAAGTGAGAAAACACCTGCCCATGAAGAATAGTCACAGCACATTCCTTTCATCATTTCCCCCTCCTTTTGGGGTTTTGGGTACACATACACACATGCCCAGCATGTCTCTCAATCCACTGGGTCTGGACTCAAATGGTGTAGTAGACCCTGTGGGATCCAGCTGGCCTCACCACCACGCCTCAGGCTGGCTGCCCTTTTAGCTTTTAAATCCATCCAAATTCCCATAGCTTTATTAACTACCTTATTTATACCATCACTGGAGAAAGTCAAAGGCAGATCACATCTACTTTAATTTATAAAGCTTAATCCTGTGTGGGAAAAACAGAAACATGCGCTAAGGAAGTGTTATTTGCATCTAAGAAAGAAAGAAAGCATGAGAGTTTTGTGAGAATCCGGTGGAAAGATTATTATGATTACAACTATGCTTTGGATGATGAGGTACTTTTAAGTGATTAAAATCTCAGATTAGTGAATTGGAACAAATAGTATAAAAACCAAAGCTCATTCACTAAGCTAGGTTCTGCCCTTTACTAAATTGAAGAGAGGAAAAAAAAAAGAGCTCACTATTATGTTGGCCTAGCTCAAGGGAGTTTAATGTCATTTTAATAGCGGCAGCTGTTAATATTTTATATGTAGTATTTTAATTAAGTTCTATATTTGCACACTGCATTGGTTTGGTATAGAGTAGGACTTTAAAAATTGATTGCGTAGCTATACTAGCTATTATTTTACTTCAAGGATATTTCTGATTTTGGCTGTTGAAATAGTAATATTTTTAGCTCAGTCAGTTAAAAATGTAAAAAAAAATAGAATTTCAATAAACAGGTTATTTTGCATTTTTTGTATATATAGGAGGCTATATTAAAGTTATTTTCCATATAAAGAGGAGAAACAATACTATAATGACAAGAGAGCAGTGTGGGTTACTTTCTGACTCAAAGACAATGAAGGGCATAGCTACTGATTTGCCTGAAATACGCCTTAACTGAATATTAAATAAAAATATTTAAAGAACCACGTTACCTCTATTAAAGTAGAGGCAATGTAGGCCTAAGAGTTAATATTTTTGCTGCTTACTATACTTAAGAAAATGGGAGTATAACGAGGCCATGGTCCTTAACCTGATGTGATGTAACTAGTGGTTATCTTTGTTAGAGATAGGGTTAAAACCTCACAGGGTCTTCAAAAAGTTTATGAAAAATGTGTATTATGAAAAAAATATGCATGGGGACCAGCAGATGGTGTAATGTTTACGTCACTGGACTCCCATGTAGTCAACCACAGTTCAAGTCCCAGACCCGGCAGCTTAAAACACCGAGTGTGTGTGTGTGTGTGTGTGTGTGTGTGTGTGTGTGTGTGTGTGTGTGTGTGCATGCCCAAAATCCCAAGAGGAGAATGGAGGAGAAGGGATTGCACCCCCTGGGGTGATTTCTCACTTTCTATCTCTCTGTCTCTGTCTCTCCAGTGAGCGCATGAGCCCTAGAGCAAAAATCTCTCTAAAAGAAAAATGCATGAATTTTTTTTCACCAATAACCTATCCTTTAATTCCACTGAATTATCATTGAAGTCCCTTGTTATTTGGTGGACACAACTGAAATTTTAATATCTCCAAACATTATCAGGGAAACCTATTTATAAAAGGGAATCCTTATTTATTTTCATATCCCCAGTTCCTGGTACTTTCTTGGGCATAGCAATTGTTCAATACATATTTGGAATAAGAAAAAAAAATCTGAATGGCACAGTGCCAAACAAGCCCTAATACTCTAAAAATAGTGTATCATTTTTGCATTTGGAGAATAACAGCACTCTTTTAGTTGTAAATGCAATTTTTTTAAAAAAAATTGAACATTTTTTTAAATGACATTACTTTCTGAAAGCATTTCATACCATACAGGATAACAAGCACTGTGCTTTTATGAATACAGTTCCCTTCTTCAGGCCCAGATGTCAGAGATAATACACTGAGAAACTTAAATAATTATTAGAGAACTATGTAAGCCTGTTACAAACATGGCAAGCTTTCGTGAGAACAGAGAACTTCTATTCCTGCTTGTTTATGAGATCCTTCTGTCATTTAGTAAACATGTAGTTAGAAGGAAAATTAAACGAGAAGATCTTAACTCCTTCTGAGGACTGGGATGCTCAGTCACAGTAAACAGCTGCATACATAGAATATAATGACCCGGGCTCCCATCTTTTTGGTGGTGTGCTCCTTGGTCCTTTGTTCACTGAAAGGGGTGTATGAGACCTTAGTCAATGAGAAATATTATCTTCACTTGCTTACCTTTCTAGGAATTCCCCATTTTTGCTGAATTAATTGTATTGGGTAATTTCTAACCTATGTACCATCTTCCATTCCAAGACACGGGAAAGAGACGCTCCAATGTGCATGGGTGGCTAGTGCTGTTTGACCAAAGCTGCCATCTGCACGTTACCTACCTTTCTGCTATGACCTGCTCAGTCTATGACCAGTGGCATGGGAGGCCATGTGGGATGAGCCTTGAATAGCAGTTTTAGATTGTGCAGTTCACACAAAATCATGTAGGCTTGATTTCGCAGATCAGAGGGATGACTTAAATGCTGCATAAAGTAGATTTCCTCTGAATAACTCAGCTACTAATATGGTAAAACCCCAGTGTTGCTAAGCTAATTAATATGATTGAAAAGGCCCATACTCTTCAAACTCGCAGGACTTAAACTGAGTAATTTCTTACCAGTCCCTGCTCCCTTTCCAGACTTCCCCTTCTCTCCTCTATTCCCAGCTCCAACACAAAACAGCTGCCCAGGTATTTAGCTGAAGTGTGGATTGTGCTACAATTAGGATGAGGTTAATGACTGTTTTCTTGGGGCACACATATTGTTTAAATTTGTGTTAAACTCTTTGGCTCAGTCAAGGGTATCCTCTCAAGTATTTTTATAGCAAACTGCTGGTCTTTTTTTATTTTTGGCAAACCCTCATTATACATTGAAATCAAAGAGAAAACTCATTATTCTTGTCAAATTCTGCTTGTGTACAGCAGGATATAGCAGATTTTATCAGCGATTATTCATGGGTAAGCCTACATTTAACAGCTAAGAAGCCATTGAGATTTGAATTGAAGTCATAGAGTTCTAGTTTAAGAACTAGAAATTATAGCGGGAAAGGCACAAGGCTCTCTCCGGAGCACATAATTAGAGATTTATAGTAATCACCGTTTGATGTGAGCAGTGCTTTCTAGCTATCTGTTACCAGCCCTGATTTCTGTGTGTACCATCCATGAATCACCACACTTGGACATTTCTATCTGAACAATCATTAGATGATTTATCTATTTGGGTCTTGATTTCAACTAGCCTTCAGATTGTAAATGTCCCTCCCATGCCTCTGCCTAGTAGCCTGTTTTTATACATTGAGATCATATTGAAGACATTTGTCATATATTATTTTGTATCTATGCCTATAAACCTCTATCCATCAATGGGAATACCAAAATACTTTATCAATAATTTACCAATTATTTGACCAGATGACCAGATTGAGTCAATTTTTCATAAAAGTATTATATCGTGCTATTAAATTAGTGTTTATATGTATTTATTCTGACACATTTAATGTAAAAAGTAATTTATTGTCTTTCCACACTAAAAATATTTTTATTTTGTTCATTTTCTTATAGTCTTTGTTTACATGTACATATAGTTTATCTAGTTGCAATTATAGTATAAACTATATTTTATGCTGTCATAATGATGTCATAAACTTTTTTGCTCAAGATGCTCCAAGTAATGAATTTATTTTTTGGGAGTTATGAAATCAGAAGCAAAGATTGAGAGGAGAGCTTTGCAGAGGCACTTTAGCTAGGCCACTAGGCATGTAAAATGTACTAACATATTTAAGAAAAATAAAGTTGGGGCCAGCAGGTGTTGTAGTGGTTAAGGCGCTGGACTCCCACACTGCAAACCTTGGTTCAAGTCCTGGACCTGGCAGCTTGAAACTCATGCTAATCACATGCCCAAGATCCCAAGAGGAAAATGGAGAAGGGATTGCGGTGTTGACATCCCCCCAGGGCTTGATTTCTTACTTTCTGTCTCTCTATCTATCTAGCAAGCGCATGTGCCCTATAGCAACAATCTTTCTAAAAAAAAGAAAAGAAAAAGTCACCAGGGTAAATAGCGGCAATGCCTAGCCACAAATGGGACTGTGTGGGGAAGCTGATTAACTTCGTCTGCACTGTAGAGATGGAGGCAGGTCATCTTCACTAAGACAAGGGGGACCAGCCACCTTAGGTCATTATCACTGTACCTTTTCTTATCTCATGTAGTCTCTGTTCAGAATCCATATTCCCCAAACATTCTTATGATAGCAATTTAGGTCCTGGTGTAACCTGATTGCAGTGGAAGGAGAAAATAGACTAGTTATGTACATATGAGAGTACTTTACGGAGTTTGTAGGAAAATAAAATTAAAGTACAAGTTAATTTGGATGCAAAAAGTTGAAATCCAATGTATTTTTTTAAATAAAAAATTATTTTAATTTTATTTTATTTACTATCATTATATTTTAATATATGACCAGAAAGAGACAGAGAATGAGAGGGGGGAAAGTGAGAAAGCATGCAACCAGGTCTGGGACTCAAACCATGGTTGACCATGTGGTAGTCCAGTGCCTCAACCATCATGCTACCCGCTGGCACCCCAAACCAGTTTTTTTACAATAGGTATTTTCCATGAATTTATTAAATACTTCGTTTGCTTATGGTGGTCTTATAATAATTAAACTCCTTATTATAAATAAATAAATAAGTAAACATGAGTTGGAATTGGCATCCCTAATTTAGCAGGAATACATAGGAAAAATTCTAGATCCTGTGATGATAATTTCTCATGGGGAATTAATACGTTTTCATTCTTACTTTATGCATTGGTTTTATGGACTTGATAAATATCAAACCTATGAGATGAAAACTCACCCTGTAAAATGAGCAAATCTCCCTTTTGAGTTTGTCCAGCTAGGGGATTGCATCCTCAGAAGACAAGCTGTTACCTAACCCCACCCAGTTCCTTGATCCTCACTGTATAATCCAGAGTGGAAATCCATGGAACTTTTGCAGAATGATATTCCCATTGCTACAAAATGTTGCTTTATTGATACTTACAACTTCCTAGCATTGCATATGGTTGTTGTTGAAATTTGTATGTGTATATTGGTTGTTATGAGTGTGTGTGTATTTGTATATGATATATCACAGGTATTTAACATATAATTGCATGCTCTTGGTGAAAACCTTCAGGTAGTTAAAAAAGTATGTGAGGAACGTTTTCCCTTTACTGCACACTTCCCTTACCAATTCACTCCTTTCCCAGAGTCACTACTAAAATAATTTGGTGGTGAAAAATTCCCAGGTACTTTTCTAGATGCTGATAATATTTATAAATATGTATATACATATTAAATAATTATAAAACATTTTTGCATAAGCAGCATCATACTTAACCAATTATTGGGTGACAAAAAACTTACTGAGAACTCTCTACCATTCTTTGTAGTGACTTTATATATTCCTCATTCTGAAAGGCCTAATATTCACTTAATAATTCCTCTACTGATGAACACTCAAACTTTTACTTTTTAAAAACTTCACTGTTTTAAAACAATTTATAAATAATAATGTTGGGACCAGCAGGTGGCATAATATTTACATTGCTGGACTCCCACATAGTTGACTGCAGTTTGAGCCCTGGTCCTGGTGGCTTAAAACTTATGCTGGGCACATGTGCATGCATGCCCAAGATCCCAAGGGTAGAGTGGAAGGGAAGGGATTATGACGTGGCCATCCCCACCGGGGGATGATTTCTCACTTTCTGTTTCTCTGTCTCCTTCTGTCTATAGCAAAAAATCTCTTAAAAAAAATAATAATAATGTCTTCACAAATTATCTTTCTACATATATTGGTCACAATTTCTGTAGAATAGATTTTTGAGAACTCGAATTGCTGAATTAATTGCATTTTTAATTTTGAAACATAATGATGAGTTAGTTTTGCTGACTTCTATTACTTTCTGTGTGTTTTTAAGATTTGTTCATCTACTTATTGCCATAGACAGCTGTGTTCACCAGAGAAAGATAGAGACAGTGAGAGGAAACATGAGAAATCACTCCCCTGGGAGATGGCCACACCCCAATTCCTTCTCCTCCATTTTCCTTCTGGAACTCTAGGCATGCCCCCACACACACCTGGTATGATTTTAAAGCTGCTAGGTCTGAACCTCAGTCTTCCTTGTGCGAGTCCAGCACCTTAGCCATCACGCCCCCTCCTGACCCTGCTAATTTTATTTCCGCTTACATTCTTATTTACATCATATGACATGCCTTTACCTCCTTACTCTTGCCAGTAGTAGATATTATTAAACTTTACATTTTTCATTATAAGATTTTTTTTTTAAATGTGTTAGTGTAATTCCTAAACTTTCCGGGTCACATGTGAATCCAAGTAAGCAGAAAATACGTAGTAAGTACAAAAGAGAAAATTAAGATGATATTTTTATTTTACTTACAAATTACATTTATTTCATTTTCTTTTATCAAGGTAATACATGGCCTTATTTTATAAAAAGAACACAGGAGGGCCAGCCCCAGTGCAGCAGCTGAGATTATGCATGACTAACAGCGGTTCAATTTTAGCCTCTTAGCTTGAAAAAGACCCTGGGTGGTTGCTCACAAGCTCAGGATTCTGAAAAAGTGGAGGAAAAAAGGACTGCACTGTAACCAAGCCCCATTGGTCTGTTTCTCTCTCTCTCCCTCTCCCTCTCCCTGTCATGTGTACACATGTGCCCTCTGGCATTAAAAAAAAAGGACACAAAATTAGAGAAATAAATGTAACCACATTTAATCCCACTACCCCCAAATTCCCACTTTTACTATTTTGATTCTTTTCAAAAAAAATCAAGAAAATTATATATTTTCATTTTGAATCATACCATCTTATTAATGTTTTATTGATTTTTTTACTATATTTGAATTTATTAACAGAATAAGGATTTTGACAAGTAAATTTATAGTTTCATGGAAGCTGATTCTGTTGTGTAATGAGACGTGGAGCAGAATTACGGGTTAATAAAATTGACATGAATTTGAAAATCCTTTAAACAGTGGGACCAGCAGGTGGCATAGTGGTTACATTGCCAGACTCCCACATGACCAATCATGGTTCGAGTCCCAGACCCGGCAGCTTCAAACTTAAGCTGGGTCTATGTGCCTGCATGCTCCAAATCCTGAGAGGAGATTGGAAGAGAAAGGATTGCAGTGTGGCCATCCCTTTGGAAGAGTTATTTATTGCTTTCTGTTTCTCTGTCTCTCTGTTTCTCCAGTGAATACACTTACCCTATAGTAAAAAAATCTCTCTCTAAAAAAAGATTTAAACAGTAGTTTCAAAATATTTATTCAAAAAGTAGCTTAGTGATCATCTAGAGGATCATCTAATAAGAGAACAAGTTAATCTCCTTATTTTTCCTAAGAGCCAAATTGAAGCCCAATAAATCTATTACTTAGTTAAACTTGCCAACTAGTTAGTAGTTGAAGAGCTAAAAAAATGAAAATCAGTTTCCTTTCACCAAGCAAAACCGTTTTCTAACACAGCACACTATTTTCTACACTTGTTTTCTAGTCATCTAAACATTTTCAGTAATTTAAAACTTGAAACCAAATTATCTTACTTTAAATCTCACCTTCAGTTCATGTTTCTTATCAACTATAAACTAATCTATGGAAGTAAAAGAAAATGAGGAAAATGGGATGGAAAATAAAAATGGAAAGTAACAACTTAGAAATTCCACACTAAATGTAAAGTTAGTTGTCACTTTTATAACTAAGAGCTGCTTTCAACAGTTTTTGCTCTTTACATAAAATTTAAATAAAAGACTAATTTATTATGTATGCTAATGAATATGTAGCTTTTAGTTGCCTGAGGCAAGTGTACTTGCTAGAGAGACAGAGAGTTAGAGACTGATAGAAGGAGAGGGGAGAAAACACCCCCTGGAAAAGCATGTGTCAGGCGTATTTTTCAAGCCTCCAGGCTTTAATGCAAACTGCAGTTGGCCATATGGGATCCAGCTCCCTTAACCATTGTGCTTTGGGGTTGACCATAAACATTATTTTTTCCTTTTTAAACATTTCTGGTAGAGGTCATATACACTTGCCCAAGAGAGACAGAGAGAGAAAGAGAAAGTGAGAAATCACCCTCACCCCCCATGGTGGATGATCATGCCACAGTTCTTTCTCCTCCATTTTCTTTCTCCTTTTGGGATTTTTGGGCACATACTCACACTTGCCCAGCATGTTTTTCAAACTGCACAGTCAGCCATGTGGGGTCCAGTGCCTTAACCAGCCACTGGCTGGCCCAGAATATTCTTAAATAAATAGTATCTCATCTGCTTACCAGCTTTGTTTTATCTGTTGCATATGTTATGGGGAAAACATGTTTATGAGCTGACTCCATGGCACAGCAGTGATGCACTGCTTGGGAGAAGCTGGATCCCACATGACAACTGCTCTTCAGTTCCCTGGCCTGGTCAACAAACATACACCAAACTGGAGACGGGAGGAAGGGGATCTCAATGTGACCACACCCTGCTGAGGCTGCTTCTCTCTATCCCTCTCAAATGTATGCACATGAATTCTATCCTGAATAAAGAAAAACAACTTTAGCGTTTAAAGGTTAATATAATGTAATATGGTTTCTACATTCAAATTACAAACTTTATTTACTTATTTGTATTGCTTTTTTCCCCCTTTTTTATGGAGACATTTTTGCTATAGGGCACATGCGCTCACCAGAGACAGAGAGAAACAGAGAGATAGAAAGCAAGAAATCACCCCTGTGGGGGTATGGTCAACCCTACAATCCCATCTCCATTCTCCTCTTGGGATTTTGGCACACACGCACACGTGCCCAGCTTGAGTTTTAAGCGGCTGGGTCCAGAATTCAAACAATGGCTGACTACATGTGTGTTCAGTGACATAACCATTATGAACCTGCTGGTCCCATTATAAACTTTACTTTTTAGCTGCAATTTTATTAATTCAAAAAGTAAAATAACACAGCAGGGTACTTTATTTTCCTAAATACTGAGGCATGAAAAACTGATCTAAATAAGTCTTCAAATATAATGACAATTCAGATTTGAATACTTAAATATAGCAATGTTTATGTAAAATACTAGTTTAATTTACCAGACACTTCGAATATGTAATGGTGGAAGAGGTGGGACATATGAAAGAATCAAACTACTCCAAAGGAAGCTTTTCAATATTTGAGGTTCCTAGAAAAAGATAGAAGAATGACTCAATAGTATATCCAGATATTTGTTTTCCCTTAAAAACGTATTTACATTGTCATTTTCTCTTAATATATACAGTTGTGTCAGGTACTCAGATTTTTTAATTATCAGTGGACGAGGTGTGAATATGTATTTGATATGTTCTTTGTAACAATGACTTTTAGTTTATTTTATTTTAAAGGTTTTTGCTATAGGGCCTGTGTGCTTGCTAGGAAGACAGACACAGAGACAGAAAGCGAGAAATCACCCTCCCCCACCAAGGGGCATGACCACGCAGCAATCCCTTCTCCTCCATTCTGCTCTCAGGATCTTTGGTGGTCATGCACGCACATGCACCCGGCATGAGTTTAATCCACTGGGTCCAGGACTCGAACCATGGTCAACTACATGGGAGTCCAGCGACATAGCCATTACGCCAACTGCTAGTCTCTGTAACCAATGGCTTTATAATTGAATTATAATGAAATGAGCACTTAGAACCCTTAATATTTAAATTTAACTATGGTCATATATATCTCTTAAAAAGGTTTAAACTAATTCTGATCCTATGATGACTCTCTTGCTTAGGTAATTATGTCCTTTGATTTATATGTATAGTAAAATTTTAAGGAGATTTGTGATTCAAGTCCCTTATAAGAAATGTGTGCATTTTGGGGACATTTGCACAGATACAGGCTAAAATATAGACATTTGAGCATGACTCAGCAATAAAATTTAACTAATATTTTAAATAACTTTTACTGTGAATCTTTAAAATATAAAAATAGTTATTCCTATTCCTGCTTAAATTAAGTTCTACCTTTTCCATTTGTTTGCCATCACTTTTACAGTGATTTTATGAAAGATAAGTACATATTGATTGACAAGGCATAGAAAGAAAATAGTATTTGACTTTTTAGTAATTTCCTTCATTCTACTCTGTTTGTAGAATATTCCAGTAAATGTTATGTGATACATGGCATTTGCCTGGTATATCTCATTAACTTTGAATCTGAGTCTAAATTGAATTCATCCAATAACCTCTTGGATACATTTCAGTTAAAGTTAAGATTATGTTACCTTTTCTTTCTCTTATATTTCATTGCCTCTTTTTAAGAGAACTCTGAAATGACCTCCCAAATGGACAACAAGGAACTATGGTGGAAACATATTTACCCTTTACAATAGTAACCTCTCAGCCTGTGCTTTCTGGACTGTGAGTTGCAACTGTCCATTGGTTCTGAAATTTATCTGATCATCCAGTGTTGTATTAATAAAATAATAAAAGAGAAAATATCAGAGGCAATGAAATATTCTGCTAAATTTTTGTTCCAGTGTGTATGGATGTTAGTATGCATGTTTGTGTGCATGTGTGTGTGTGTGTGTGTGTGTGTGTGTGTTTAAGTATGCACCAGGCTATATGAAAACTAGTCTCGCTTTATGAGTTATCATTGGAGAACTCTAGTCTAATAACACAGTGAGTATTTTACTCTAACCATATCATCAAGCACATTCATAAAGGCATATCTGAAGTTTCCTACAATCCTTTGTTCAAACAGACACTAACACATCAAAAGAAAAATCAAGAGCCCCAGTCACTCCGTCTTTCCTGTGAAACTGTTCTTCGATGATTATCTGAAATACGTGACTGCGGTTTTGCTCCTGAAGTGTAGACACAGAGTGCAGAACTGTGGAAACGCCATAGAGGAGGCAGAGCAAGGCACCATGCGAGCCAATATGGTCTCTTGTCTTGGGAATCTCCTAAGCACCTTCTTAGTGTCAGAATTGTAGTATCCTGAATAAAGACACTACAGGTTTTCTGCATTGTTATTGTTTTTCTCTTCTGGGCTGCATTAAGTTTGTTCCGTGTAATAGGAACATAAAAAGGCATGTGAGAAAAAAATTATATTTTAAGTGCATCCCCACCCTCGTAATACTTTGTCATTGCTCACTTCTAAGCTGCGTCTCCTAACAGTTCCTTTCAATAATACGTATTCGCTTCATCAAGTTCTCAAAAATTCTGTTACATCTAGGAAATCTTGAGATTAGAAAACAGACTAACACCTCTTTCTCTTTTATCTGAAAAACATACACAGAGTCCGTTACATGTACCCTTTTGTTTTCCACTTTAACATGTTTTTTAATGTCTGCCTTTTCTTTTGTGGTTAACAATTACTTTTTTTCATCATCTTCTAACTTGTATTAGCTGAGCAGAGGACAAGGACCATCCGTTAATTCACTTCATAGGACATTTTGGACAGTGTTGCACATAAAATAGTGCTTTAACAACGTACATAATAATCATTCTAACTTAAAGAGAAGAGCCACCATTCTATATTAATAGTATGTATTTCTTCTCCTCCAAATGACATTTTAGAATATATTTCTAAACAGGATTTTATGGTATTGATAACATACTCAAATGAGAGTTTTCTTCCAGATACTTGCTCAAATGTGAACAATAAAAATGAATACGTTTTTCTTTTCCCTTTTTGCTGGCTCCCTCAGAAATCCCTATTATGTTCTTCTCTTCAGAGGGCCAAAATAGCAATGTCCTTGAGTGTTTCTCCCCTAGGAGCTTTTTTCTCTTTCTGTGAAAGTCTAGAGAGACAAATGTCCCCTCAATGGCTTGGCTGCCTGAGCGGTCTCTGTCAGTGGTGTCCATGCCTTTCTCCCTCACCAAGACAGATCTCATTATCCTGCCCAGATCGAGGAGTGCCCTTCTGCTGGGATTCGGAATCTCCTGGGCACAGTGTCTGGGCTGGCAGCCCTGTGTCCTTAGCAGATCTGTGTTTTTGCTTAAGCTGTGCCTTAAGTGTTCTTTGAAGCAACTTAAATGTATCTCCTCACCCAACCCACCCACTTTCCACTTCCACTCTGTCTCAACTTGTTTCTCACCTTCTATTTCCAAGTTTTTCTTGTCTCTGCTCTTTAAATTCTTGAGGCTTGGGGTCAGTAGATGTGTAGTGGTTAGGGTGCTGGACTCTACATGGCCGACCTCTGTTCAAATCTCAGTCCTGGCAGCTTGAGTGTCACACCAGTTGTGTGCCCCAAATCCCAAGAGAATGGTAGAGAAGATATTGCAGCATGGCCATCCCCCCGGAGGGTGATTTCTCACTTTCTCTATCTTTCTCTGTCTCTTTGGTGGGAGCACGCGCTCTATAGCAAAGAAGCTCTCTAATAGAAGAAGAAAAAACCCTGAGACTCCAGGAAGGGCCCGAGGGTGCTAGCAGGCCTGACTTCTAATGCTATCTCACACTCTTCCTACTCTATGTAACCGAGATTTGAAATGAAATCTGGGATAACATGTTAGTGGGTCTGTATCATGTCCATTGTAGTATCACATTTACAATTTTTACAAAGGTCTTTTAAGAGTCAGAATGTCAATAGGATTTTTGCCAATATGACAATATATATGCAAATTTTATCAGAAATATGTTTTCAGTCTGTCCTATTTTTTCCCATGGGTTCCACAATTTTTTTTTTTTGTGACACTCAACCCAGTGTAGGTCTTTTCAATCTTTTCACTCTAGACTTAGCATTCCTGTGCATTTATAAAACAATAGATTTTTCTCCCTAATGTTTGGAGTGAATAAAAGAAAAGCTTTTTCTATTTAAATAAATAACTAGTTTGACGTTTTAAAAAGTAGGCAACTGATTTTCTGAATTCATTCCTTGAACGATCATTTGGGGGTTGGCAGGTAGCATGGTGAATAAGGGCACTGGATTCCCACATGGCTGATTGCAGTTCGAGTCCCAAACACGGCACCTTCCTTTCTCACTTTCCCCCTCTCTCTCTGTCTTTTTCTCTCTCTCTGTCCCTCTCTGGTTGAACTAAAAAATAAATAAAGATAAGCAAGTCAATTATTTTTAAAAAAGAAAGAAACAAAGATCATTTGTAGGTTTATGCAGTATTTCATATAAACCAAACACTTTATTATTTTAGTTAACAGCCAGAACAATCCTATAAATAAATTATAATTAGGCCCATATTAAGATAATGAAACTCAAACAGTAGAAGTTAGTGAATAGATTCATACAGCTTGGAGTGACCAAATCAGGTTTTGAGATCATCTAAATATTGTACTCAGTCAGAGCAATGACATTTGTTAAAAATGTGGACACCCAGTCTTCCTTGTTTTGTAGATGCAGACTAGCTTTGAAAATAAGTGCCAGCCAAAATTAATCTGACTGTATCTTTGAGAAGGATGCATTAGAATGTCAATGTCTTTTATTTTTTGTAAGTTTTAAACTATTCATGGGAAATGAGTTTTATGAAGTAATGTGGCTTTCAAAAATGTTTGCACAGGGACCAGCAGTTGGTGTAATGGCTATGTCGCTGGACTTTCATGCAGTTGACTGTGGTTTGAGTCCTGGACCTGGTGGCTTTAACTCATACCAGGCACATGTGCATGCATGCCCAAGATCCAAAGAGGAGAATGGAGGAGAAGGGATAGTGGCATGGCCATCCCTCCTGGGGGGTGTGTGTGTGTGTGTGATTTCTCACTTTCTGTCTCTCTGTCTCTCTCTGTCTTTCTGGCAACTGCATGTGCCCTATAGCAAAAACCTCTCAAAAAAAAAAAAAAAAAACGTTTGCGCCAAAGTAAACTCAGACTTTAATTCCATTTTTCCATAAACTTTTTGAAATCCCTCATATGTATTTATTGGATGAGCTATTAGAGACTGAAAAACACTATGTATTGGCTGTGCTTTTTGATGTTCATTCTTCAAGTCAAATGGAGCCACTTTGGTTACAGTCTGTTTTATTTCTGAAGAGACTTAGTTCCATAGATTTCTTAATTCCTCTGGGAAATATCAGATACTGGGGACAGAAAGAAAATCTGCCTCCCAGGAGTTCACCCTTAAGCAGATGGAGAGAAGTAGAATGATAACTAGAGCATGTTCTCTGTAAAGACTTGTGCATTCTCTTGTCTTTGCAACAGGTACCATTTCTGTCAACACACTGCGCACCCCCTACACTGCTCCTGGCGAGAGTGAGATTCTGGACCTGGATGACGAGTTGTACCTGGGGGGCTTGCCAGAAAATAAGGCTGGCCTTGTCTTCCCCACCGAGGTGTGGACCGCTCTGCTCAACTATGGCTATGTGGGCTGCATCAGGGATTTGTTCATTGACGGCCAGAGCAAAGATATCCGGCAAATGGCTGAAGTTCAGAGTACTGCTGGAGTGAAGCCCTCCTGCTCAAGAGAAACAGCAAAACCGTGCCTTAGCAACCCTTGCAAAAACAACGGCATGTGCAGGGATGGGTGGAACAGATATGTCTGTGATTGTTCTGGAACAGGCTACCTTGGCAGGTCCTGTGAAAGAGGTAGGATGCCAAAAATCCAGCAGCCATCTCCCACAATAAAAAAATACATTAAATGTTAACCTCAAACCTGAACTGACCATTGAAACGTGATAGGTACTATGCAGAAGTAAACTGTCTGCAGATGAGTAGGCATATATGATTGGTAACTGGTGAGCCCTCAAGGATTTCCAAAGGGCTTGATCTGGAAAGACAGACCTTTAAGTATATTGCAGGAACAGAAATTTGGCCCTTTGGTATCTTTTAGAGTATGAACCTAAATGTATTATGAACAATTACTGCTATTTTGCCCAATCTTTAACTTCAGGACAGTAGACAGTTAAAAAAAAAAAAAGAAAGAAAGAAAGAATTAGCAATTAGACTTCCCTATCACCTCATGAAACTTGTCAGCTTACACATTACACTTCAGTCAGTTCCCCAAAATGTGCTATCCTCTCTGAAAAGTAAGCTCTAAATCACGTAAGTTATGTTCACATTTTCAAAGTACACCCTAACTTCAAAACCTTTGGCAAGGACCCTCATATATCACAAACAATTCATCTATTTGATATTAAGACTTAGCATGTCTGTTGAAGTTCTACCCAGATGTCTCCCTTTGCTTCTCTAGTATGAGACAAAGCTACATTTTTGTTTTTCTTTCCCATTCAACCGAGAGGAATAAGGGTTAATGGAAGACTGCAGGGTGATAGTTGTCTGATCTGCAGACCAGGCTCAAGGAAGAAATAGCAGAACAAACAGTCCTAAGCTTGCTCTTACATCGATCCAGAGTTTCAGATAAATGCTTCAGTCACTACATCCATTGTCACTTATTTTTAACAATGGAACTAAGAATCAATATGAAAAAATGTCGATGAGTTGTTCCATTGTCTTCTCATGCTATAAATAACATTGCTCTATTAGATATTCAGCCTAAAAGCACCTGACACCTATATTTGTAAGCCACACATATTTAGATTATTTTCTTCTTCATTCTTGAAATAGTTTAATTCATTTAACCTAAAACTTTCTGGAGAAAATGTGATTATTCTGTAGAGCCCAAACTCGAAATGTGATTTTGGTTCTTTAGCTTAAAAAGTAGCTTAAAAACACCAGTATATCAGCTTGGTCATTAACATTAATAAACATAAATAATTAATAGTAATACATTAATAATATAACAATAATTTAAGTGCCTAGCACAACGTTATTATTATTCTGTGTCATATAATTAGATAGGTCAATATACAGACGAGTATTTTATTATGAAGATGTATTTATTCTTCTTATGGTTTAACCACTTGCAATTCCTGTGAATTGTCATTTGAACTTAGCTAATTCTGTGTGGTTTGGTTCAGATGGTTTATATTCTTTATACATTTTCTCTCTGCATTTTCCTTCCTACTTTGATTTTGTTTGTTTAGTTTGGTGTGTGGGAATTGCCAAAAGGACAGAAAAGTGACAAAGCTTACCAGATTTAATGTCATTAAATATAATTTGAGATTAGCAGACCTGAATGATTTAAGATTTTGTTTTAATTTTAGTTACTCAGAGAGCTACCGGTTATTTCAATGACTCCTGGTTAAGTGTAACTGAAGAGGGTATAACTCAACGCCACGTGAATTATAAAAGCCTTCAGTTAAATATGCATGGTGTACCACCCTGTGGCAGTATTCTGCTACTACATATGGCAAAAATAAAAACAGAAATAGCAGAGCTTTCTGAGTCAGAATGGTGGAAAGGGAATATTTATTATATACTCCCATAACTAGAAGGAGGGATAGCACATATGTACGGATTTGCAAATGAGAATTTAATATCAAACTTCATTGCTGGGGTTCAGCATAAATTTTTAATCTGACAGGTGACTGGAAATGTCTGCAAATTTTTTTTTGTCTCCAGGTTCATCGTGTATTGAGGAGAAAAATGGTCATTTTTGTGTGATTCTTGTTTCTGGACTACCCCAGCATATTGCGAGATGTCTTTGCTTTTCAAAATTAATTTTCTTGCTCAAATTATGGAGCCTCCTGAGAGCAAGGGAGATGTGGGATGGTTGTCATGCTCAATACCACAAAGCCTGGCTTCTGTCCCAGCTGTGTCCTAGTTCAGTTAACACAAGATCGTGCTGGAACCTCTGAGATTTCAGTTCAAAAGAAAAGATGTTACCTGTGGTTCTTCTCCAGATACACTCTGATTAAATCAGGCCGTTGCTCACATAAGAGTCCACGGACAGGCCATCCAGGGGTGTGGTAGTTAGAGTGGCTGAATCCCACTTGGCTGACTACACTGTTCGATTCCTGGACCAGAACCTTGAAAAACACACCAGTTACATGTGCCAGCCCAAAATTCCAAAAGGGAAATAGGGGGAAAAGGGATTATGGCATGACCATCTCCCATGGGGGGTGCTTTCTTACTTTCCTTTTCTCTCTCTGTTCAGCCAGTGCATGAGCCCTCTGACAAATTAAAAAAGAAAGAAAAGAGTGGATTGACAGCTCTTAAAATTAATCATCAAAAATTAAAAAAAACAAACAAACAAAAAAACAAACCCTGGCATTTATAATTTTTTTTCTTATTGACTAATAATTGGTAATTTAGGAAGATAACGAGTCAAAGCAATTAAAAAGCATCTTCAAGCACTTGGACATTGCAACATCAGAAATGATGTCAAAAGCCCTGAAAAACAAATTTTCATCCTGGACTTAAGAAACACAGAGGCGTCTAAGAAAGAACACACTATTTAATAATGTAGGCCTATGGAAAACTAGTATTTTATTGTATATGTCTTGATCTTATAAGAAAAAATATTACAGAATTAAGGGTCAATGGATAAAAATTAAATTCGGCATCTTTCTTTCTGCTTCACTTTTAATGAGACAGATTTTGTAAAGACTTGATTATATGGAAGTTACTCTCAGTTCTATGTGAAATAAGAGTGTTGATGTAATCAGAGGTCTACTTTATACTTGTTTGTTGAAACTCTAACAGATGGAGGGACAGATGTCAGAGCAATATAATTTGGCTCCCTGTCTGATTTTCACCGTTGATCACAATATGTGACCGCCTTTCGGCAAAACTGAGCACAGGTGTACACTTTAGACTGTAACAAAGAATAATGCAGAAAAGCAAATTTATCAAACTTAATGACAAGAGAGAAGGAGATCTAGAAGACAAAGTTGAACTGTTTGTGTCCCCCACTGGGAAGGATGGTACCTGAACTAGCCTTTTAAAGAACTTCTTTATGATCTAAATGATAAAATAATTTTACTAATGTGAAAGGATACTGCCAAATAATATAACCTTCAAATGTCAGAATGCTGTTTACCATTTATTTGGCAACTCTAGACTACAACCTTGTACATTTTCCATTTCTTGTCTAATTAAACATTAACTCTAATTATGAGAAATCATTTAGGCTTTCAGCTGCCGTTTATCAACAAGTTATTTTCACATTGAGGATTCTTTAAAATGGCACTCAGGGGCACTTGAGTTTTATTACTTTACTATGTTGTTTTATTCTGGTAGCTTTTTAGAGAAGGTGAAAGGCCAATGATCCTTATTATTTACTCTAGATTGTTTTTCATACTATCTTTATGATCTACTGACAATTATCTATTTCTCAGAGATAATATACCTTACTTTTCAATCAAATTAAGCTACTTTTCATAGGAAAATGTGAAATTATTTTAAAAATATTATTGAACAATATATACTAGTTTTCCAGATTGCCAAAATAGAAGATTTCTTTTTCTTTTATGTATACACTACACATAATTGAATCATGGCTTTCAATTTTTATTCCGGTGTTTGTTGTTTTACAGATATGAACCATAATTGGTTATAGTTTCAAAAAAGAAAAATTATATACAAAATTTCCTTTAAGGTTATATAAAAAAAGCTCTTTTTTTTCTACTGTCCACTGCAACTGTACAATCATATTTTAATTAACTCTACTACTCGATGTCTTCATTGAATTTTGTCATTTGTGATATTGCTCCCATTTAGGAAGCTTCTATCTAGTTGAAAAAAATATGTCATATGATGCAGAATGACTATATTTTAAGAATTTCCTATTTTGTTTTCTCAGTGTTTAAATCAGTGCCTAACCATGAGGACACTATTTTGATAATCAGACGCCTTTCCTACTCTGCCTTTTGTAGCCCAATCATGACCGTAAAAGTAGACTTTAATAAAAACTTTTTTCTCGTATATTACCAAAATCAGATTCCACTTACAAAAGGCAGACTAAAGCATCTCTTTGGTGATTTATATAAGCTCGGTATTCAAATTAAAATAAGCTCTGTCATATATCTTCTGTATCAAGTACAGTCTTTAATTCAAAAAACTTAATGGAGGCTCAACTGTGTGCCGTGCTCTTTTGGGCACTTACTGAACATAGAGATGCATGTGAGAGATTGCTCTCTGCTCCCAAGGCACTCTCATTCTAATGGGGAAGTACAGACATACTACACAAACAAGCAAGAAAAATTAAATGGTAAATAAATATGGAATAATTGGAGGGAGAAGTGGGTTTCTTTTTTTCTTTTTCTTTTTTCTTTTTTTTTTTTTTGAGAGATTTTTGTTATAGGGCACATGTGGTTGCCAGACAGAGATTCAGAAAGCAAGAAATCACCTGGCCACACCGCAATCCCTTCTCCTCCATTCTCCTCTCAGGATCTTGGGCACGCATGCACACGCGCCAGGCATGAGTTTAAGACACCGGGTCCAGGACTTGAACTGCAGTTGGCTACATGGGAGTCCAGTGACATAGCCATTACACCAGCTGCTAGTCCCAGAAGTGGGTTTCTTTTAAGTATATTTGATCAGCGAACTGAGTGCTGAAGGAACCAGCTGTTTAAAGAGCTGTAATGAAACCTTTTAAGACCAAGCGAGCTACAAGTACAACGCCACGAGAGCATGAACTGGTGTGTGTGGAGCTTACAGGGTTACAACGAGCCTTACAGGTTTAAAAAAAAAAAAAGTAGTACAAAGTACAGTAGAGAACTATTAGACTATTGGGCAGGGGTGTAGTTTCTAAGCAGTTCGGGGATGTAATCTGATTTCCTTCTTTAAAGGATTGCTGTGTGTAGGGTGAAGAAGTAGAAGTTGGGATAGCACGGAGGGAGATATTATAGTGGTCCAGGTGAGGGATGGGAACAGAGTCTAAATTACTCTAGTGGTAAAAAGGAGAAGCAATCAATTCAGGAAATGGATTGGAATTACAGTCTGACCAACTTGCCGGCTTGCAAACAGATGTACATGTCAGATAGGATCAGAGAAAAATCAGAAGGGTCTGGGTGTGAGCAATAGGGTTATGCCATTTACTGAGTTAGAGAAGACTGAAAAACGAGGATGTTTTGAATTTGTTTTTGAGGGGAGTGAATTGAGAGTTTAGAAAGCTGTCTATTGCAAATACAGATATCAAGAAGATAATGAATAATAAATAGATTATTGAGCTCAGGAGAGATTATAAGACTGTTAGTAAATACTTGGAGTAGTGAGCATGTGAGTTGAGCAAGATCAATCTCTTAGGATAAGAGGTAAATAGAAAAAGAGACAGGAGCCAAAGAGACACATCTGGATGACTCAGCACTTACAGGTTCTAGATGCACATTCAATTCCACAAGTCTAAAAGACTGCAATTTAAGAGTGTGGTCTTAAAGGGCCAGCTGATGGTGTGATGGTTGGGGCACTAGATTCCCACATGGCTGACTGGTTTGAGTCCCAGACCTGGTGGCTGGCTTTCTCACTTTCTCTCTCTCTCTCTCTCCCCCTCTCTCTGGTCAAATTTAAATAAACAAACAAACAAACAAATAAATATTTTTTTAAAAAATGAATATGGTCTTAATAACATGCACAGTTATATCAGTAAAGTTAATTGCTGTGCTGTGTAAATAGTCAAGATAACAAGAATTTTCTAATTTGCCTTAATTCCAGGTAATTTTTCTTTTATTAAATGGCATTTGAAGAGTCAGAACCAATAAGAAGGCAAAATGACTCACGCTTGTTTTGCAATGTTCTACTGCCATATGGTGTTTAACACTAAGAGGACTGACTGTTTCTTAAAGCAGTCAGTTTGTCAACAGCAATTTCTACTATGTATTCCTTTGTGTGTGTGTGTGTGTGTGTGTGTGTGTGTGTGTGTGTGTGTGTTTTGGAGAGGTTTTTGCTATAGGGCGCGTGCGCTCGCCAGACAGACAGAGACAGAGAAACAGAAAGCAAGAAATTACCCCCCTAGAGAGGATGGCCACACCGCAATCCCTTCTCCTCCATTCTCTTCTCGGGATCTTGGGAACACATGCACATGCGCCCGGTGTGAGTTTAAGCCACCAGGTCCAGGACTCGAACCATGGTCGACCACATGGGAGTCCAGTGACATAGCCATTACACTAACTGCTGGTCCCCGTATTGTGTGTTTTAATACAGAATTAAGCAGCTTTCCTATTAATGCAGCTTACCTTAGTGCAGCGCCGTGCATCCACACAAATCCTGTAGTCCTTCCCCAATCCTAATTTGCTGTAACTAAGGTGTATAAGTGTTGACTTTTTGGCAATAGCATAATATTTTCAGAATACTAGAGTTCTACTTACAGATAATCTTCCAAGTTATCCTTTATCATAAATGAACCTTAAAATGAAGTTAGTATTGACTTTGTAAACATTACATCTAACAGGAACAGTATCATCTGTTAAATGGTAATAGCGATTTTTTTCTCTTTTTTTGCTTCACCTTTGGTGAAGTGTGGCCTGAGTCCTGTATTTCAGCCCTTTTTCTAAAAGAATTATTTTATTTAACTTTATTTATTTTAATTTGACAAGAGAGGGACAGAAAGAGAGAGAGAGAGAAAGGCACCAGGCCTAGGACTCAAACTGCAGTTGGCAGTGTGAGAGTCCAGTGCCCGTAACCATGTCCCCTGCCAGCCACCACCATTTATTTTTAAGAGAGACCTTTGCTATAGGGCACGTGCACTCACGAGAGAGAAAGAGACAGAGATACAGAAAGTGAGAAATCACCTCCCCAGGAGGAATGGCCATGCCACAACCTGGTCTCCTCCATTCTCCTCTCAGAATTTTGGGCTTGCATGCAAAGGCATCCGGTGTGAGTTTCAAGCTGCCAGGTCTGGGACTCAAACCACAGTCTACTATGTGAAAGTACAGCAATGTAACCATTACTCCATATGCTGGACCCTCAGCCATTTTTTTTTAAAATTTAAAAAATTCTACTAGGATAGAGAGTATGAAAAAATTACAATAGTAACTTTCTTAGTACCATGAACTTTTAGGGCAAGCCAAGGCTTAAAGATCTTCTAGTAATAAGCTTTCCTTTTGCAGATGAAGAGTTCAGATTCAAGACAAGTAGACTGATTTCAAAGAGCTGGTCAGTGGCCTCACAGTAGATAGATATGCATTAACTGGTGGCTGGTGTGTCAAACCAAGCTCACACTGACTATGCAGAAGAACACAATCTCTGCTCTTGAGAGGGGAGACACATACATCCATACAGTCCAACAGATTAGTGCTGTAGGTAGACAGTGCTATGGCAGCAAAAAGGAAGTATTGCCATGTCTGTTTCAGGGCTTTAGCATAACTTCAGAAAGAAATTCTTTTTGTTGTGAATTCATGCCACCTTTAAAAAGTTGTTCATTTCTGAAGAAGATGAGCTAACTTTGTAATCTTGAATTCTATCTAGAGCCTTTACTAGATCACCCACTATTTTTCCAAAAATGTTAATGTGCAAAACTGACCAAGAACTTATATTTATTTTCCTTCTGCAGAGGCAACGGTTTTGAGCTATGATGGGAGCATGTTTATGAAAATCCAACTCCCAGTAGTGATGCACACAGAGGCTGAGGATGTGTCCTTACGGTTTCGATCTCAGCGTGCATATGGCATTCTGATGGCAACGACCTCCAGAGACTCGGCAGACACCCTCCGCCTGGAGCTAGATGCAGGGCGTGTGAAACTGACGGTCAACCTAGGTAACAACCTGCCTTCCCCCATTTAACTAACACTTTTCACATTTTGTTCAGTTTGCCTGCAACATTTATCAAGTAGCCTGTTTGCCATGGACAGATAAAACACTTAATGGTTTTATTTCAATCATTTAAATTCATTTAGTTTTGGGGGGCATCTTTTTATTGTTTTCGTTCTGTTTACCATAACTTACTGTTTTGTGATTCCTACCACTGAGGATTCTTAAAAGGGAAGCCGTATCTACCAATGAGGTTAATTAAAAATATAAATCAGTAGGTTTAAAGAGGCCTCAAACTGAACTTCCTATTGTTGTGTCTACCGGCCTTCTGATTGGTTATATGTGATATACTGGCAGATAAATAAAAGTCTGTCTACTTTTACTTAGCGAACAAAATATCAAATTTCTGCTTTGCTATCTAGATCAATAACTGTTCTTCCTCTGCTTCCTGGGCTTCCCCTTTGACTAGTCACCTTCGTGGTAGCCCATCTTTTCCGTTTGGGAGTTCTGTGTGGTGATACTTTGCTATCAAATAGCAATCCACGACCCTTCAATGCCCAAAGTCTGCGGCCCTTAGCAAACAGCCATGTGAACACTAAAGACACAGGCTCTACTACAGAAAGATAATGCTTTCCTGCTTCATTTTAGCCTGAAGAATGAATCACTACAGTAAAACCTCACCAATCTGGAAGAATTCTGGGGGGAAGCCAGATAGAAAGAAAACAAAGTCTGAGCTGTAGACTAAAAATATATTTAAGCAGTTTTTATTGTTTTCAGTTGCACTCAAACACACAATTAGCCCCCGGATAAATCTTGTCAAGGAAAGGGTTTACTAGGCTAACTGTGATGAACAGATAAGAATTCCCCAGAATTAGCATATTGTTTCTTGCACATTGCACCATCACTGTGTGAAAAACTTGGGTAAGTTTTCCTCTGAGCTTGGCCTTCTTGAGCGTGGCCTTTCAAAATCTTGGTGTTTTTCTTTTATTTTTTTTCTCAGGGAATCTCTGCTTATACGAAAAATTAATATTCTGCCCAAGAAGTTTCAATATTGTCATGAACTCCAAATAAGAGTAAAAATTAATGAGGTTTTACTGTATTCCCTGAAAGAGTTAAACACACAGAGAAATGAATAAACAAGGAGAGAAAATGAAATTTGAAGTTACACACATTTACCAAAAGGGTAGTAAAATGTAGTGCAGTAAGACATTTGTAGAAACCCACCTACATTTGCTAATTGTGCTGGGCAGAATGGTAACCCATACAATATAAAATGAAACCTCTGGTAGGTTTTTTGCATGTAAATACTTTGACCTCTGATTAGTGAGATTAAGTTAAACGATAAGGATTTTTTCACTTTTTAAAAATGCTATTTAAGAAAACACCTCTCTCTCATTATCGTTCTATTAGAGTTCCCTCTAGTGACAATTATAGATTACTACAGACCATCAAAATCCCCTAATTGCAGTAACTGGCCTTGCAGGCAATTCAGAAACACTCATGGGAATTCTCTAACAGCAAAGCATTCTGCAGGAAGAGTTGTGTAGGTGCTGGTCCTTGGCTGTTTGCAACCACTTTTCTGATGCGGTTGACGACACATGACAAACTCAGCTACATGGAAACAGAATCTAGGTTTATATTTTTCATGTTCCCCAAAGGCATTAAAAAGTAAAACCAAAACCGTACGACTAGATATCTGTACATAAAATAAATATAAACCCTCCCATGTAGTCCTTTAAAAATAACCAATCTAATCACAGTCTATGTTATCCACATCAGACATTCTAATTCTACTCTTATACATTTGCTTGTAAGAAAGGAAAAATCAATGTCAGCGTTAACCATGCTGCTTATTACATAGAGATAACATTGTTAGCTCGGAAGAGATACATAGGCTTGTGTGAATGACTACTCTTTTAACAACCAGAGATTCTAAAAGAGACATACAGTTGTTTCTTTTCTCTTCCAATTAATACAACCTATGGAATCCAGCCAACATCTGGCTATTACCCTTTTGTGCACAACCAAATAAAATTTAAGATCAAAACAAAGGTCAGGGTGAGATGAGAATAATTTTAACTTGCTTTCCATTTGAACTACAATCCTAAGGATTCTGTTGGCCTTTGCGGGATATTAGATTTTGGAGGTCCAAGATGTTGAGCCTAGCTGAGCCTGCACAGTACCCCATTGTGACGGAGCACTTTTGAATTTTGATGAAAACATTATTATGTTCTTTCACAGATGGGGAGGATGTTGCAGCCAGTCTGAGCAAGCATCTTTGACAGTTAACAACTTATTATTTCACTTAGATTTGTCACCATGTAGCTTTGTTTGAATTGGCCATTTAAAAAAAAAAAAAAAACAACAACTTTCTATTATTTTTTCCAATGGTGAAGTTTTATAACAATAAACCTGGGTTCTTGAAGAATGTAAATAATAACAACATGGAGTGGCCATATTTGCATGTGTCTGTCCCCGGAAGGGTGGACTGTGATTTTATTGGATGTCTGCAGCTATTACCTTGAAGGATAAATTTTCATTTTTCATCTATTCTTCCCCATCTAGATTGTATCAGGATTAACTGTAATTCCAGTAAGTGCCTATTCAAAATTTTTAAAATGTTATTCCTCCATTATGATGTAAGCTAGTAAAGAATAAGAAAGAGAGAGAGCAAGAGAAATGTGTTCATAAAGCTCATGAACTCACTTTTGAAGTATACCAGTCCATCATCTGGGTTGTAAAAATTCATTTTGAAATCCATGCTGTAGACTCTGGAAAGTTTCCCACTGCCGAGTTGAGTTCTTGCCTCTAAGTGGGAAAGGAGATGATAGGTATTTTGTAACAGAAGGTGCAAATTCCTCCGAAGGCCATCTGATACTACAAGTGGCATTTATATTCTGCTAGATCTTGGATCCAGTGGTTTTCTTCAGAACTAAATAGGAGAAAATGCAGTGGGTCATATTTCCCTCTGGTTTTCTATCTCTTAACTCAAATATAGAAAAAAAAAAACAATATTTCTTTTCTCCTTGAGAGTTACCATTAAGTCCTTCTAAATTTAAATTTTTATGTAGGAAAATGTGTTCTTCCAAGTTTCATATTTATAAAAAAATTGTTTTTAATCTAAGTCATTCTTCTTTGACCATTAAGAGTATTTACATGATGAATTTTTACATCCTAATCCTTTTTAATGCTAAAAATAACCAAAATCCGTCAAATCTGTGATATGCATGCCAAATGATGAGTCAGAAAGATGCATGGACTGAGTTGTCTTTGAATTTGAACTAGAGATATGAAAGGATTTGGAGACTGTGATTTTATTTTGAGTTGTGTTATCTTAAGAGTAAATTAATGTTATTTCTAAATATGCAAATATTTAAGTTTTCTTTTCCAGGTTTTGCTGACCACATTAAGAAATCTCCAGTGATCACAAAGTCATTATCTATTTAAATAAAATGATTCTAACATACTTCTAATCTCTTATCATCATAGTAGTAAAAAAATTTTCTGTATCCTTGGGAAAATGCTGACTGTGAGTTGATGGCATCTATATCCCAAACCATTGGCTATATTCCTAAATAGCAGAAAGCCATCCTCTGAGGAATAAAATGCGGGCAAAAACAAGATCATTTTCTAACAAAATATATACTCTTCCAAACACCTCAATTCTTACAACTCGTATTTCTATTATTACATTTTAATATGCACTTCAAGGAAGCATAAAACCTAGTCTATCTGACTACAGGAATAAAAAGGTAACTGAATCATGACTTATTAAAATTAAGCTTACAAATTATAACCAACATTCTGGGCACTAAATATGATGTCACACAGAATAGTTCTGGAGCATCATATTTCTAAACTCCCACATAATTGAGATTTTTTTCCATTATACATCATCTCTTCAACCCTCTCTCTCCAATCTTTCTGAAAGGAGTATGTATTTTTCAGGTCTAACCCCATGGGTCACTACTTTTGGGGGGGCATAGATGCAGGCAAGAGGCAGTTCACAAAATACTCTCTACCAAAGCCAGATGTGCACCTCAATGCAACATAGATTTATCTGATTCAAGCTCCTCCTGAGTCTCAGAACATCCATGAGGCAAAAGACCTCAATCTCCATGCCTACCTTATGTACGCTTTACTTTATAGTCAGTACATAATAAAGCATGAATTTTAAAATTTATATGATATTACTACATAAACTCCAGCAATTGATGGGAATTCCTTAAATCAGATATGATTCTGTATTTTCCAGCTGCATACATGATTTGTTAAAATGTTTATGTGTGTATAATTACCCTTATTAGATTTGTTTCCTCCTTGGGCTTACATTATAAGACTCTGCTATTCAGGATAGTCTTTTTCTTTCCTGCTCTGGATATTCTATGGCTTAAATCAAATATGATTCTGTATTTTTCCAGCTGCATCCATGATTTGTTAAAACGTTTATGTGTGTATAATTACCCTTATTAGATTTGTTTCCTCCTTGGGCTTACATTATAAGACTCTGCTATTCAGGATAGTCTTTTTCTTTCCTGCTCTGGATATTCTATGGAATAATACCTTTGAGGACAAAAGGTATTTGCCGGTTAGTGACATTTTTCCATTCTGAAAGAGCTTGTGTTCCACTTAAATTACTTGAATTAAATAACAGTTGTGAGCTTTCAGTGCACACCTCTGACAGGACTGCAAATGCCTTAATTTGACAGCAGTCACTGGAAAGAACGTTCAATGACCAGGTAATCTTTTCATTTCTTTCTACCTTTGCTTTATTTGGGGGATAGTGGGCAGATGTGGCAAAAAACCTTGGTTTCATAAAGAAGATCAGTTTTGAGGAAAGGAAGGAATTTACATATCACATAAGGCCAACCTAACTCACAGTGATGAAATGAGCAGAGATTCTCACCTGCAGTGCATTTCCTACCCAATACAAAGTAAATTTTTAAAAATCTCTATCTCCATATAACTTGTAGTTTAATAATAATAAAAAAAAACTGATTGATGACATGTATCCTCTGTGAGCCATAGGTTTGTGTGAAATGGAAAAAAAATTATGTACCTTTATTAAACCATAGCTGTATAACACCACTGTTTAAAAAATTGTATGATATCGAAGATATCAACAGTATTATGAGATTAATATGCAATACTTCAATCGATATCTTTTAAGAAAACTGCCACAGGAACTACATAAACTGTAGCATAAAAGATTATTTTACAAGGAGTACTAATATTAAACTCTTAAGTTAGTAAGTTGAATGAATGGGTCTCTTCCCAGTCAAATTTCTCTGCGTTTACTTAACATTGCTCTGCTGCTTTCTGTAGTCATCTTCTCTTTCCCCATGCTCTCAGCCTCCAGCTTTATAGCATCTGTAGTTGACATGGCCTTGCATATAGTATCAGACTATCAAATTTTGATATACACAACTAGATTGTAGGTAGAGAGGGAAGAGGTTCTGGCTGCATGTATTCAAACTGCAGGACTGTAAGAGATGGCAGATATGTTTCTTTTTCACCCACTCTTATGTCAATGGTTGGGATACAGCGATAGAATCTTCTGTCAACAGACTAGGGCACAGCCTTTTGTTAAGGTTCCTCTAACAAAGGGCAGATTTGACTTCCAAGGACTGTCTATCAGATTCCTTATTGCCACCATTTTTCCTTGGAGGAAAAGCTGTCAAGAATCTTTAAATGAATGAAAAGAATCTTTTTATTGGAAAAAATCAAAAGCTCATTTTTATGTGTGGATAGGGAATTTTTTTTTGATAGGGTACTTTTTAAAAAAGAGAAGTCTCTGAATAATGGCTATGTCTGTGTCAAGCTGTGCATTTTTGATCTTTTAGATTACAAATAGAAGGTGTCTGTAACATAATCCCAGAACGATCTCAGTTCACTGATAGACATTATCTTATATCATTGCTAAATATGTTTGTTATCTACAACTTGGATTAAAGTTCAATCAAAATTAGATTAAGTTTAGGTTTTTGCAAATTTGTAGACTGATTGGTAAACACAGAGATGTATTATCTGTAGCTCTCCGTGCTTCTCTGTCTGGGATGGACAGGACAGTCAGATTACTCTTGCCTCCTCTATCTCTTCTAATATTGAGAAAGACAAGTTATCATGATTCAATAATCTTATATGGAATTTGTGAAAAAGACACACATCTTTTAAGGTATATATTTACTTCCATAGAGAGTGAAGGTAGATAAAAAAGACTATAAGTCACATCCTTTTAACATAAAGAGGAAAAACTATTTGAATACATAAAAAAGTAGTATTTTTTGTGAAAAATTATAGAAGTTATACAAATGCAAAATAAACCTTAACAAATATTGTCAAGAGAATTCAAGTTAGAAGAAACAAAGTGCTTTTGTGACTAATGTATGAATTACTTCCATGAAAACATGAATGACAGTTTCTTGACTTTTCTCAAGTATTAATTAACTTAATAAGTCTTTCAAAAAATATAAAGAATGCAAAAAAAATTTCCACTAATTGTTAATTTCTCTCAAGTGCATTAGTCTCAGGTTGCATTCTTTTGTCTGACAAACCACATCATCTAATGTCTTGGTCACTCTGGGACAGAGTTACCAAGAAGGTATCTATTTTAAATTGGTGCCCAATAATTCCAAACAATACATCCAAATTCATTATAATGTTTCCCTAAAAATATGGCCTTTGAATGTTATGTTGCATTATTAAGTAGTCTCAGTTATTTGATTTTTCTCTTTTTCTGGTAACTTTAATTTTTTTTTAATGCTATAATCTTTGAAGGTTTAAATACACTGAAATTTTGAAAATAAACTTGTTCCTACCAACTATAGGTGAGTCTTTATTGTGATATAAGTAACTATTTTAAATAGATAAGTGGATACAGGAAAGCTTTTATAGATTTGTTATTGTTATTTTCTTTTTTTTTTCTAAATCAGTAGAATAATTACATAATGTACTTTTTAACTACAGGAAGGCTTGGGATCACTTCTGCATTTGCATTAAAATAGATGTTAATAAACTTAACAGCCTCCTGGGCTTGTTGTTTGTTTGCACTGTTCCACTATCCCTATATCTTTTGCAATTGTGTCCTTTTCTGCTCATCCACTCATCTTTTCATCCTACCAATATTTACTCTTCTCCATTTCCAGTGTCACTTTCTCCGGCTAGTTTCCTTCTTGTTTTCTGACAATAATGAATGCTTTCCTTCTTTGGGGGGCGGGGGGGAGGTTTTTGCTATAGGGTGCGTGTGCTCACCAAAAAGACAGAGAGAGACAGAGGGACAGAAAGTGAGAAATCACCCCCCAAGGGGGATGGCCACGCCGCAATCCCTTCTCCTCCATTCTCCTGTTGGGATCTTGGGCACGCACATACATGCGCCCGGTGTGAGTTTAAGCTACCAGGTCTAGGACTCGAACCACAGTCGACTACATGGGAGTTCAGTGACATAGACATTATGCTAACTGCTGGTCCCAATAATGAAAGCTTTCTGATGAAAGAAAGAAAAAGGGGGGTGGAAGGGAGGGAGGGAGGGAGGAAGGAAGGAAGGAAAGAAGCCAGCCAGCCTGTGGGATGATGATTAAGACACTTTGAGTCTCACAGGACTGACCATAATTTGAGTCCTGAACCTGATGGCTTGAAAATCATTCTGGGTGTGCGGGCATGTGTGCCCAAAATCCTGAGGGGAGAATGGAGGAGAAAGTATTGTAGGATGGCCAACTCCCCCCCGCCCCCCAACACACACTGGGAGTGATTTCTGGCTTTCTCTCTGGCTGTCTCTGCCCAGCAAGTACACATGCCCTATGGCAAAAAACTAAAACATAATAAGAAGAATAAGAAGAATAAAAAAGAAAGAAAAACTATTTTAATAAGTAGAGCTTTTAACTACTTTTTTTTTTTTGAGAGGTTTTTGCTATAGGGCACGTGCGCTCGCCAGACAGACAGAGACAGAGAAATAGAAAGCGAGAAATCACCCCCTAGGGGGGAAGGCCACGCCACAGTCCCTTCTCCTCCATTCTCCTCTCGGGATCTTGGGCACGCACACACACGCACCCGGTGTGAGCTTTAAGCCACCGGGTCCGGGACGCGAACTGTGGTCAAGTACATGGGAGTCCAGCAACATAGCCATTACGCTAACTGCTGGTCCCAACTACTTTTGACTTCTCAGAAAAAGTGGTTTATTTCACATTTGAGGGCAGCAAAATTGCATATGACGTAATGTGAATAAAGTGTCACGTCATGAGTTGAAGTTCAACTTCTATTTGCAGTTAGTGCCCAAGTATTGCAAGGAAAGGGAACCTGAGAGAAAGTACTTAACCTCACTTTTGACTTGGATATAGGGAAGAGACACTCTGAGTCATTTGTTATTGGGAAATGTACTTTGATGGATGTCTGGAGTAGATAATAAGGTCTGTGTATTATCATTTTATTACCAGAATGAAAAGATCAACTGGGTATTACTTATCACCATTTTTTAAAAGTAGATAAAAATGGAAGCAATAAAAGAATGCAAAATGTCAGCCAATGGCTTGTAAGCCATGTTAGATAGCTTTGATCAGACTGCCGTTTAGCAAGCTACTTAAAAAGAGATGAAGGAATTTCTGGAGGCTAGAACTTATAACATTAAGCAAATATTGGTGCCTGAAGAGCAGAGAACCATAATAGACTTTTACCTCCAGCCCCATAAAACAAGAGCTGAAGGATTTTGTCAGCCATTGCCCCCCTGCTATTGGTACTATTTACTCACCCAGGAGAGAACTACTGAAGAAATAAAGAAATATGAAAATATAAATACAAAAAATAAGAATTTTGTTTTAGCTGAATGTTACATGGAGGAAAAGAAAAGACAGTTTATACTTTATGACTTTTAGCAGAAACCTAAGAGAAATTGCGCATTAAATTTACAGAAACAGCATAGATTTCTAACAGAAAGCAAAGAATCAAAACAAGCAAAGGAAATTGGCCCTTGACAATGACTCTTTTAAAAAAAATATTAAAATTGAAATAAAATTAAGGGAAGCCCATTTGAATTATCCACATATTTAAATTCATGAGAATTTGAAAGAAGAGTATAATT
>NW_006160142.1:2320944-2321709 GCF_000334495.1 Tupaia belangeri chinensis | reverse complement strand
ATAGATTTGTCAATCAAATCATATTATGGGGGCTGAAAAAGTAGGCTTTCATCTATTTTGGTGAACAACTAATCTATTCATTGCTTGAATGCAAATATGAAATGATGCAGTGTTCTAAAAGATTACTCTTTTGTGCAGATTAAGAATTCATCTTAAAACCATAGTTAATTTATTATTAATTCACTAAAGCATTTCCTTATTGCTACTGCAAAAGGCTGTGCTCAAGACTAAAGCAGCATTTCAGATTACTTCTGATTAAATTCATCAAATTTTCTTTCATTGTTGAGAGTTATCAGCATTATAAAGATAGCCTTGGTAGAAATTGTGAGAAAATTTGGGAAAGTTTCCGAAGAAACATTCTGAACTTAATAATCTCTTACTGGTTTCTGTGAAAAGGAGTTTTCTCCTATACAAGCAAATGTTACCAGATATAAGAGACTAAAGCAAGCTAGTTAAATGCTTTTTATTTGTTGTATTCTTAGAAAGAGCTGATTTCCAAACACACACCTTTTTTTAATGTTTTCTTTCTTTTTATTACTTTATTTTTCCTACCTTTTTCTCCCATTTACTTTCTCTCTCTGTCTGTCGAGAAGTGGCATTTCAACACATTATCATGGATCTAGAAAATCAAGAGTAAAAATTAGGGAACCAGCAGTTAGCGTAATGGATTTGTCGCTGGACTCCCATGTAGTCGAACACGGTTCACGTCCCGGACCCAGTGGCTTAAAACTCACGCGGGGCGCGTGTGCGTGCGTGCCCAAGATC
>NW_006160142.1:2234912-2320113 GCF_000334495.1 Tupaia belangeri chinensis | reverse complement strand
AGCGCACGCGCCCTATAATGAAAACCTCTTCAAAAAAAAAAAAGAGTAAAAATTAGATATTCCTTGCTATTAATAAGATTCTTTTCTTACATTTAGCATATCTCACTGCAAGATGTATAATTAGTTCTTAATTTATTGATTCTATATAAAACAAGACTTTTCTATATTTTTGAGTATTTTTGAGTATTTGCTCATTTTTCTAGTTCAAAAAGAGCTAAATCATAAAGGAATTAAAAAGACTAATAAATATGCCTAAGAACTTGGGACCAACAGTTGGCATAATGGCTCTGTCGCTGGACTCCCATGTGGTCGACCGTGGTTGGAGTCCTGGACCTGGTGGCTTAAATTCATGCCAGGTGTGTGTGTGTGTGCATGACCAAGATCCCTAGAGGAGAATGGAGGAGAAGGGATTGAGGTGTGGCCACCCCCCCTGTGGAGTGATTTCTCGCTTTCTGTCTCTCTGTCTCTTTCCTTCCAGCAAGCACATGTTCCTATAGCAAAAACCTCTCCAAAAAAAAAAAAAAAAGAAAAAGAAAAAAAAGATAAAGAACTTGTATTTAAAATAGCCTTTAATTCCTAGAACATTAATGTTCATCAGTGATCTAATGTGTCATGCCACAGCATTTTACCAGTGTAGACAGTATAGAAATTTCATTATGATTTTTGCATTCCTAATTTATTCAACAGAAATCCACTTATAATTTACACCTTACCAACTGAAGGTATGAAAATAGTTATTGGAAGCATGGACTTAAATTCCTCATATAATAATTAAACAGGAATTATGCATCTGCTACCTTCTGAAGTAGATGAATAATTTAAAAGGTGATGACTTAGTTTACTTAACTACAAAAAAAGACATGATAAATGTTGACTATTTTAACTTAGCCTCTGTTTGTAGAAACACATATTTTTAATTAAAACACCATTGTTTAAAGTGCAGAACATGAAAACCTTTGAAGATCCTGATGTCAACTGTTGACTTTTATTTTGGAGAGGTTTTCGCTATAGGGCGCATGCATTCGCCAGACAGACAGAGAGAGACATAGAGACAGAAAGCAAGAAATCACCCCCCAGGGGGGATGGTCATGCTGCAATCCCTTCTCCTCCATTCTCCTCTCCGGATCTTGGGCATGCACACACACACGTCTGGCGTGAGTTTCAAGCCACCGGGTCCGGGACGCAAACCGCGGTCGACTACGTGGGAGTTCAGCGACATAGCCATTACGCTAACTGCTGGTTCCCAACTGATGACTTTTAAAAATCCATTGCAAATTTTTTGAAAAAAATTATTTAATTTTATTTATTATTTTTTAATTTGACCAGAGAGAGAGACCAAGACAGAGAGCAAAAGTGAGAAAGCAAGACACCAGGTCCAGAACTTAAACCATGGTTAGCCTTGTGGGAGTCCAACACCTTAACCACTATGCCACCTGAAGGCACCCCCATTGCAAGTTTTAATAGTTTTAGTCTTAGAAAAACAGATTTTGTTATTTGACTATATATGTATTTTAACATCTTATGAATTTGGTAGTGTATTCTGAGTGAGCAGTTTGGCTATTTGAAGATGTTTGCATAATTCTTTAGAGCTGATATAATTAAGACAAATTGTGAAAATGATAAATTAAAGCATAAGTTTCAGAGAAATACTAAGGTTCAAAATTTTTAGGTTAGTTTTTCTAAAGAGTGGTTAATAAAAATGTAAAGAACCTCCAAAATATATATTAATTCATACTGATGTAATTACACTCGATAATGTTGCTTTCAAACTGGAATTTAAAAATCTTTTTTATTACGATAAATGTTTCTTTCTTCAGTTCCTACTAAGTCAGAAATTGTGCTTATTCAAATATAGTTTACATTTAATTACACCATATTCAAAAAGGATTTGTTAACCCAACTGACAATATTTATTAGACAATAAAAGGGTATTTCTAGCCAATTTAGAGAATATACTAAAAATTCACTTAGCATTGCTAGCCATTCTCTTATCTAGTCACTAAAATTCATTCCTAAAGACCATTACTGCTCAACATTTTAGAAAAATAATAGTATTTGTACCAAATTTTATATTAATTCATGCTGTTATTTTGCAATACTTATATTATTTCAAGGTCTAAAGAATAGACATATTTAGGTTCTTAATTAATAAAGATTTATTACAAGGACACACTATAAATTGATGCAAACAGGAAATAGTTTTAGTTATAACACTGACAGGTTTTGGGGAGAATGTGATGCCAAAACCGGAACATTAGAATGTGGTACAAGAACTAGAAAAGCGTTCAGCACACAGTTTGACTCTAATGATGAGGACATCTTGCCAGGGTTGTAACACCTTCCTGTGTTCAGCCCTCCGGCACGGACCTTTCCTCTGCTTCCACATGGCGGCCTGGCTCATCAGAAGCCCCCAGGGCGGTGCAGTACTGGATGCGTTCCTAGGCCCAGGGTGGGAAGGGCTTGGGCTGTCCTGCTGGGTGGATGTCTTGGGAGGGAAAGTTCCGAGGAACCTGGAGCAGAGCTGGGCTCCAGGGAGAGGTTGCGGTGACTGGTTCATGAGGGTGGGATCTGGGGGGCTCTAACCCTATGTGGTTCCCAGGGTGAGGGTAGTGGTCCCTGGATCTACTGGATAGGGGGACAGAAACAGCAGATCCAAGGCCACCGCCCACGTGGAATATTAAATTATTTTTGCCAAAAACAAACAAAAAAAGAGCTCCCTTCACAATGACTTGCCATTGTGGTCACTTGATTATCCCGGCTTTTCCTCTGGTGCTTCTGCTACCTACTCCTTCCTACTGACTTGCTTCTTTCACGATGTTACATGTCTTCTGCTTATGCATGTCTTCTCCCTTGTAGTTTCTATTCACTGCTTTTTCTGGGCATGTCCTTGGCTTTCTGTTGCTCTTCCACCACTGTTAACTCTATATACGCTGTGTATTCAAACTCTCTTAGAAAGACAGTCTAGTGGACTCATTACTTGTCCTGTTGGCAGAGATTTCAAATCAAGTCTTTTCCTAAGTCATTAGATTTTAGTTTTGGTGTCAGATGCCCACCGCTGATCTGATCAGCTGTCATCAGAGCAGGGGGCCACATGCAGCACTTTCCTCAGGGGAGATGTAGAAGCAGCAGGCGTTTTACACAGGACCTTTTCCTCTAAGCTGTCTGACTAAAGATGTTTCCACTTTAGCTTAAAATACCCATGAGGATCACAGTCTCTTCAACATATTACGGCTTACATATGGTACATCAGTCAAGTGGGAAAGGCTCTTTAAATTGGGAGGGGAGCAGTGCTTGGAATCATCAAAAAATTTTGAGATTGAAATGTTCATTATGCTCAGAGCTCGTGTCTGTTTTCTTCACATGTTATCAATGGGAGCAAAGAGCAACATGGATAAGAAATGCATTGCAATAATTTAAAACTAATAATAATAACTGCATAGACAGATTCTGAAAGTGCCATCATAGATTTTAAGAATTTTGAACATTTTAGTAGATCCTGTATTTATAAATTCAACTACTAACCTGAAAATTCAGTTTGTTTTTATTGAGAGAGAGATTTTTGCTATAGGGCATGTGCACTTGCCAGAGAGACAGAAAGCAAGAAGTACTCCCCACACCCACCCCCAACCGCCCCTAGGAAGGATGGCCACACCACAAGCCCTTTTGCTCCATTCTCCTCTCAGGATTTTTGGGCACATACGGACATGCACCCAGTGTGAGTTTTAAACTGCCAAGTTCAGGACTTGAACTGCCTTTGAGTACATGGGAGTCTAATGACATACTGCTATGCAATCTGTTGATACCGAAAATTTGAGTTTAATTAGTCAGGTGAGACATTTTTCACTGTTCAAAATGTTTTGTAGATGAGCAACTCTTTAAACTATACAATGAATGAAATAAAATTAGTTCAGCCAGTAGGCAGTGAAGAATAAGTAGGTCCCAGCCACTGTGGTGGCAGGTGCTAAAATCCTGTGCTCCTCAGTATGGGAACACAGATGGGCACAATTTGTGAGGCTGAGGCAGAAAGACTGATAGCCCAAGATTGGCCCAGGCAATATACCAAGAATTTTTCTGAAAAGATCTGTGTGCAGTAGTGTATGCCTGTACTCCTAGCTAGAAAGTTGAGGTAGGAGATAGGAAACTCAGGAAACTCAAAGTGTGACGAGATCCTATCTTCAAGAAAAACAAAGAAAGATAATATCTCCTGTTTTTTCAGGTATCATTTTTTTTAATTGACAAGGGGCCACTTAAAATTGTTTTCCTATGGTATTTCTGAAATATCTCTCTCAAAATGTTTAGAGTATCTCCTAATAAGATTATAGTAAGTTTTATTTTTTTCTTTTTGTTCATCTATACTCTAAACTTGCCACGATTAATTTTTTCTTTACTTTTGTAATTTAAACAAATCGGAATTGATTAAAGTAAATGATATGTTAAGATATGATTAAAAATAATCCCACCATTATTTAGGATAATCTAAGCCTATACTAGAGCATATATTTGTTTTATAGTATGTATATTTTAATTTTATTTAGAAACTATATTTTTCACTAATTTGACCCTTAAAACAGGATATCTTTCAAAAGAAACATTTGTTTCCCAATTAAAAATAATCATAATTGGAGGCTAGAGAAAATAGAAAGTATACAAAAGGAGCCTGTGATTTCAGTCTCCTAGAAAAGTTTTAACGTCTTAAATTCCCTAACAACAACAATATCTTACACATTATATACTTTATATATAACACATTGCGTAATGTGTGTGTCTTTAAAAATAAAGGATCATGGTTTGCAGATAATTTACATGTTTTTTATTGTAGCAGCAAATTATTAAAATTATTTCTTAGATTTGAATATAACATTCAATATTTGAAAATCTAATCTATTGAGTGTCTCATATTTTATGCCAAAGAGATATAAAGTGATTCCATGTTACTGAGCCAGTTGTAGAAGGATAACACTAGTCATGAAACATTATGTACAAAAGTAGATTCTACCATGATTCACCAATGATCTTAGTTTTCTCAAATAAAGACTGATTGGAAGCATGCGTTGCAAGATCTTGGAAAATAAACCAGAATCGAATAGCCATAAATGAGAAGCTTCTGGAAATGTTGGTGTTAGTTATTGTCATTGATGGTAACCCACAGAGTGAAAGTCTAACATACTTTTGGAATAGGATGATCGACCAGGAACAGATGCAGAGAAGTCTCTTACTACTTCTAGCAGTTGCTGGTTCACCAGCTGCAAGGAATCTGCAAGCATACTATTCAGATAATCCAAGTAAATTTAGCACATGATTTAATTGCTAAATGCCACTGTTATGCTGGGCAATCACCTTTTAGAACACCACCTTTACTTCCTGGAGGGTAAGGGAGCCATTTGTTTCAGAAGACTTTGATCCAAAGACAACTTCAAACAAAGAAGTAATTCCAATATTTTTCTCATCACTAAAATAAGTGGATAATCAGAAACACAGCACTAAAGTTAGTCAAGGAAAGCTAGCTAGCCTCACAAGCCAATGATGATAAAATGTTACCATTTTTAGCATTATCCACTATTACAGTATTAAAATTCAAATAAATTAGGATTTGTTATATGGTAAGTTATATCGTTGCTTGGAAAAATTTATATTATCATTTTAATTTTTACATGATGGTTACATGCACTATAATCCATTATGTACTGTTTCTCCAGTTTTCATTTGGTCAATCTTTTGAGAAATTAAATTAAAAAGATCAAAATAAATGAGATCCTTACAGTTTAACATTTCTAAAAACAAAATATTCCTGTCACAGTCTTTGGAATTTGATTTCTTTAAGCAAATATATACACAAAGTTTGCAGTAAATTCCAAGAAATAATTTCAAGCATTGTAATGACTTCCCAGTGAAAAGGAAAGGAAAATAAAAATATTTAACAAATTCAGAAACTGTTTTTTTTGGGGGGGGAGGGAAATGTTCTTTACTTTTGGAAAAAGCTTTTATTAGAGTACTCCAAAAATATTGAGGGTGAGCTGAGTTTTGCGAACTCAGTCTTGTACTTAATGATATTCAGCTCTACTTACATTAACAAGATTTGGAAAGTAAAACTCAAGTAAAGCCAGTGTCCTTAAATTAGGCAAAGTTTGCATTTCTCTTGACAATCTCATAAAAAGAAATTATATAATTATTATAATAGTATATTCAGACAAAAAGTGATACACTTAAACAATCTTTACATTTATGACTGTAATCCATGGCTGTGTTTATGGAATGTCAATTTGAATATTCATAACTATCCAAATGGTCAGTACCTGCATGCTTTTGAATTTTTGTTGTTGTTGAGACACCTTGGCATTATGTGGTTGTTTCATAAGCTATATTTAAATGTGTAGTAATATAAATTAATATAACTCTTTCCATGCTATACCAACACTGAGTAAATTTGCAATTTAAAATATTTATCTAAAAATGCATTGGGGCCAACAGGTGGCATGGTGGTTGAGGCACTGGATTCCTACATAGCCAACCATGGTTTGAGTCCCAGACTTGGTGGCTTGAAATTTACTCTTAGTTTATGTGCATGCAGGTCCCAAATCCTGAGAGAAGAGAGGAAAAGGGATTGTGGTGTGGCCATCCCCCTGAAGAAGATTTCTCAATTTCCCTCTCTCTGTTTCTCTGTTTCTGTCTCCGGCCAGTGCATGTTCCCTATGGTGAAACCCTAAAATAAATAAATAAGTAAAACACATTATCTCCTTAATATTTCATTTTATACCTGCTAGTTATTCTATTATGTGATAAGCATTTCTTGGAAATGAAAGTTTTCCTTAAAATAAAATCACAGTCCAAATAGTTTTGTTTAATTATATTATGCTTATTTTATTATGCTCTTCCTAAACTTGTCAGTTGAGCTAGATTAGTTTTAAAGATAGGTATTTTAAAAAACATCCTTTTGCTAATATATGTACTTAATTTGTGTTCATTTTTATTGTGCTATAAATATAATTATATTCTTAAGAGTTAAATTATATTTCTTAAAATATACGTTTTACACACTGAAAAATATTTATACCAGATATTTATCCTGTGCTGTCATAAATGGGTACAATCAATGTCAAAGCTATAGAGGCTACGTGTTTCTTAGTGGATGATTAAAACCTGTTTTATTTATTTGCCTGGAGCTAAGATATTTATCCAGATAGGGAACATGAGGCGAAACATCTACAAACACTGATATCTGATTTTTAGGTCATAGAATAAGTTTGGAATGGGTTAGAAAAATGGCATAGGGTTCCCGGAGGGTCTTCCCAACAACGTTTGAAGGTCAGATTCTCTTGCAGACAGATTTTATATTTTCTTGTATATACTCACTAAACTTTGAGTCTCCCAATTCCTAAGCCAACTCTTCTCTTTGCATTTATAATTTATTGACTGCTGTCCTTAGATCATTTTGTTCTCCTAGGTTTGAACATCAGTAAGATTATTTTTAAGGGAACTGAGCAAAGAAGCTATCCATATAATTATCCAGATACGTAAGTGAGTAACCCAGTTTTCCAACTACAGAAATCACAGATTCCACACTTAAATATTCAAACAGGGGGACAAAAGTCTGTACTTATTGACATATATCAGTGAATGGAGGCACTAAAAGTTTATGGAGTTATTTTTTGTTAACTGCTTGGCTTAAGGTAATGTCAAAAGCTATTTTAAATATCATTAAACAATGCAATTAGAAATCCCCCAAAATTTAGACAAATAAACCCTTTTAACAAATACTTAGTGAAAGGATACTATCTTCATCCAGCCAAGAGAAATACAGTGTCATTAAGTCAGCATGTGTCAATTTAAAATCGCTAGTGGATTTTGAAGTTGATTAAGTGCCTTTCTCTTGTTATGAGTATTCATTTAAAAATAAAAACTCCTAGCTTACTATCTGACTGTATTATTTGGTCAGTGTACTGTTTAACTGGAGTGGATTATTTCTAGTATTTTTTGTATGAGGCATATGTCTGACCTGAGGACTCAATATTTTAATCTCTTTGCCTGTGAAGAAAAGGCAAATAGCTCTTTGAAGGACTTTCTGAAGAGCCCCAAGGATATATCCTTGTCTCACTTGAGGAGAGCTTGAGGAAGAACAGAGAAGAGAGAAGAGTTCACATGGATTAACAGATAGTTGAGCTTCCTAGTTCCTAGGGTGATTGATCTGTCACCAAACCCATTCTGAGACTGGCAGCAATCCTGGACAGGAAGACAATCCTGAGTTTCTCCGATACCCCAGAGACCAAGTTGTCAAGGGCAGACAGTGTGGGAAGATGACATATCCTCGCCTCTTCCCTGGATAAATGAAGGAGTTTTGCCTCCAGCCTTGTCTGCACATTGCTGACTATAGAGCTTACTAAAGGAAGCTTCAAAAATAAATAAGTATGAGACTGATACTCCCAATGAGAACTGGTTTCAACAGCATGCAATTTGTACAGTCACCCGGAGTCTTGTCCTTGAAAGGGCCCCAGACTTGGGTTGATACTTTGCTGTCACCATCTTGAGATTCTTTATTTTGAACAAGGACCTACATTTTCACTTTGCACTGGAGCTGAAATTATGTAGCTCGTCATGCCCCTAATAATGTTAGGGTATAGCAAAAGAAGAAACTGAAAATGTCATTTATATGTCCAATAGAAGTTCATAATTAAATTTTTCAGCTGATTCATGTGAGAAATAAGAAAAGGACTTCATTCCCAGCTCAATATCTAGAAATGGAAAAGGACTTAATAAGGAACTACTTTTTTTTCTTTTTTTTTAGCAGAGGTCAGAATATTTTTATGTAATTATTTTAAAAGCAGAAACTAATAGCAAAGTTAAGTGGCAGGCTAAGGATATCATAAACACAACCTGAGAAATAATCTCTTGTCATTTACAGGTAGGAACTACTGTTGCCAGGAGCCATGACTGAGCAGTGACAACTCTTCCTTCTGTTTCCAGGACTTTCTCTCTTGCCAGTATTGTCCAAATGACAAGGCTTCTTTTCAAGTTCCCACAGTGCCCTGCCTCCCACCAGAGGCTATGATCCTTAAAGTTCACTGATAAATAAAACTTGCGAATACTCATAAAAGTTGATATAGATGGGAATCTAATTTTATAGACAGGCACATATGCAGGTGCACACACATAAATATCATGGCTTTTAGTGTAGGCTTCTAATACGCAGAAAAAGGAGACTAATACATCCTAGATTTTAGAAGTGGAGGGACTTTGCAATTAATTTTTGACATTGCAATTATATTTCGAAGTTGTCATTGTTTTAGTAATAAAGCTAAAAGAGAGCAGTGAAAGAGTAATTCATATGTTAATATCATTCTAGACTTAATGGTGACATTGAATCTAAAACTCAGGTTTCCTGGCTCTCAATCCCTTGGATTTTTTTTTTTCCATTATTATTTATTTAATACCAATGTAAAGTTTATGGGAGAAAAGATGTACATTTTTTCTATTTATTGGTGTATGTCTTATAGGAACCTACAAACTGCAGCTCACAAGCTAGCCACCTGTTTTAACAAATGGAGCTATGTAGAAACATAGCCACAACCATTTGTTACTGTGACTACTTTCCCACTGTAATAGCAAAGTTGAGTCATTGCAACAGCGATCACATAACCTTGCAAAGCCAAATGTATTTACTCTTTGGCCCTTCATAGAAAAAGTATTTTGACCCTTGTTCTAGTACAATGCAAGCTCATTCAGACTCTGAGTTCACAATACTGAGATGAGTGTTTTGCAAAAAAGCGATTTTTAAACTACACTAATAGGATATAGTGCTATGTAAACCAGAACGAATACGAGTACTTCAATGGATAAACAACAGGCACAATATGGATCATTCTATTTTTAAATCTCATAATTCGAAGATGCCATAGTACTGTAACTTCTATCCCTAATTCAATTATTGGATGCTTTAGGCAGTTTAATGGCCTAAAACGAAATTAAACAGCTATGTATTAAGGCAGAACCAAAGTGCAGAGCCAGTTTTTATGTTCAAGGCAATGCTATTGATAGTTTATTGTTGTTGGTTTTAAGAATATATAAGCAGAAGTGTGGAAACTTTAGGATCCACTTTCACAGTGTTGCCGATCTTTGTCCCGAGTAGCTGTGGTTGACAGGACATAACCTATTATTTATGAAATGGAGGTAATAGATCATTTCTGGGAGGCAAACTTTATGGGATTCTTCCTACCGGTCATCTATGTAGTTTGCTAGACCATGACTTTGCTGAGACACCCATAAAAATACTCATGCTCAATAAATGGTTTAATTGAGCAAGCTGACTAAGCATTGAAATAACTAGGTAGAGTTATTTCCATTTGATATTTCAGGCAAAGAAAAGGAAATCTGGAACCAGTTGGTTTGAACTACATTAACAGTCAGGGTACCTGATGGTCCATTTATGTTTAGCATCTAAAATATACCACTAGGGGGCAATGATTACCTAAAGGGCATGTTGAAATATAGAGTACATTTCAGCTCTTTTTGATACACATTTCTAGGTGTTTAAAAAACTCTAATGTAACTCGTATGAGTTTGTTTTTCCCAAGTTTCTAACAGCTGTATCTAGCCTTCTGTTCCCTGGCTGTCAGTTTCTTCTCCTAGAGGTCTTTGCTTACATTGTTTTGAAAATTACTTAGCTTTGTTTTACACTTTTCCATTCATCTTCACTACTGCCCCCCATACCATATTCACAAACAGTACTATAAATTGTTCACTAAACATCAGTATACAAGCTTTCTCCTAAAAAGAAGCCAAAGTTACTATCACATGTATCTTGTTTCAACCCAGCAAGATTAAACCAAGTTTTTATAGACCAGTTTCAAGTTCCTTTGCAAATATATTTTAAATTTATTTTCATATTTGTGGTGAGTGTGCTGATAACCAAATAACCAAAAGTTATATGAAAAGTTAATACTGTGAAATCTCAGCTTAATATGACAACTATAAAATTCCAGGGAATTTTATATTGGATGGTCTAACTTAAAAGGATTATACTGAGGACCAGCAGATAGCATAATGGCTATGTCGCTGGACTCCCATGTAGTTGACCATGGTTCGAGTCCCAGACCCATTGGCTTGAAACTCACACCAGGTGAGTGTGCATGCGTACCCAAAATCCTGAGAGGTTCACTCTCATTTTCATATAAAAGAAGAGAAAGTAAGATAATATTCAATGAGATCACACAACACCAGACACCTGATAGATAAGATTTGTTATTTTCTTTGGTCTTTGCAGCAAACTCATGACATATGCAGTTATTTTTATCTCACATTTATAGATGATTTCCCAAGCCAGAGCAGTCAGAAAATGCAAAACCTAGTTTGGAACATTTATTATTCTTATCCACATTCAAACTTTCTCTTGAATTAGCTACTTTGAACCAAATATGTTGGGGTACACATAAAAACACCTGTTGTAACATTGTTTCTAAAACTGCACATGACAGCAACTCTGTGCATAATTTATACTGATTCTGATATGCACAGCAGAAAGAGCTGTTTAAATTGTGTTTAGAACAGTATTATTATATATTTTTAAATAGAGAAAGCTGTAGTATGCAGAGATCAAAGAATGTTCACCTGCTCTGATTTTGGCAAGACAACTAGGTGATGCATGTTAGGAGGTCTGGAGAAGTCAGGAGCCCAGGTGTTAGTCTCCCCTTGCTGGTATCTAGGAGAGTTGAGACAAGCAATTAACCTGTCAGGGAGCTATTTATAAAATGAAAGAGTTGGATCAGTTATTCATGTGTCCCTTGAAAGCTAGTCATCTCTTCATTAAATCAATTCACTTTTTGATTTATAACTTAGTACTTTCAAACAAGTTTAAAATGATTAGCACAAATAATTAAAAACAATTAATGGGGAAATAAAATATGGAATTTAAAAATAAATAAAATAAGCAAATTGCTGAAATGAAGCACAAATCCTAAGACTTGGCTCCCAGTGGATAGAAAACAAGCAAGGGAAGCCTATTGCATAACTCATGTGACATGAAAGGAAAAGTCCTATCAAACCTTTAGGATTCGGTCTGTGAATTTTGACTTTATAATTAAGGGCTGTTGGAAATGCACACTACAGGGCTGATAATGCAGACTAAAAATGGTAGTTTTGAATACCCTTTCCTGACCTGACTCTGAACAGGGGAGAAAAAATTTTTCTATTAACTGAAAGAAAATGTGCTTCAAGGCCACTTGATTGTTTTACCACATAAACTTCCAATCTGTAATTTAGTGTCTGTAGAGCAGGGGATATCGTGATATATAGAATGGAGGAGTTCCTGCTCCTGACTGATCGTTTATTCATTATCTGATGCTTCATTCCGTGGGGATGTTAGGATGACACTTCCACAGCTAAATTTGGACTCTGTCAAATAAACGCATGTTCTTACATATACCAATATTGTCCTTCTGGATTTGAGTTTAGTAATTCTAGGGTAGAAGATCCACTGAGGTTCTGCTTACCCAAAGCAACCCCCCAAATAATTAAATTAATAATAATACAACAATGAAAACCTCATATATGTAGAAAATTTCACCAACGTTACACTGTTATGTACCCACAAGTTGGGAAAATAGCACAGGGCAGTGCAGTCCGGTTCTATCCAAAATCACACAATTTTAGAGTTGACTGTAGGAGAATATTTTTATATGCACTTAATCAGTATCCTCGTTTTATAGATAAAAATAAGAACAGGGAGGATAGCTTACTTGCTCAGATTATGTAATTAGTTGATGACAAACTAGAGAAAAAATCCAGTTTTCCCACTATCCTTCTCCCATAGCAAAGGACCACAGATTATACTATACCATGTTCTTTATTCTGAGACTGATATTTAAGGAAGGCCCAAGATCACATTGATGTGAAAATGAAGGTGAAACAACTAGCAAATTTGGTTGCTATTCTAGCCCCTCAAAGCTACTATTTTTAAGTCTCTTTCTCTCTCTCTCTCTCTCATGCCTGTCCATGGGCAGGCAGACACAGGCACACACACACACCCTCTCCTCTCTCCATCCTATTCCTCCAGTTGGGGTTAACACCAACCCTTCTTCCAGGTAAATCTTAGAGACACCTGGAATTCATGGTCAGGAAGGATGTGAAAGAACAATTTGAACGAAATTAAGAAAAAGTGAAATGTTTAGTGTGTCTGCTTTCATCTGTTACAAATAAATCTTACCACAGAGTCACTGGCAAACACAGCAAACATCATCAGCCAGGAAAAAGTTATTGCCATAGCTTAAGCTCTGTTGAATAGAATGGATACTTTTACTAAGCTGCATTTATTTCAACTCGGCCTTCAGCTTTGATGTAAAATAAAGAGCAGTCAGTTACAAGTCATAGATTCTGATCGTGGTGGTCTTTGCAAAGTTCACTCTAGATGAGCATAATACAATGGGCAGAATGCTTACTTAAAGGTCCACTAGGCTGGAAGTCTGGAGACCTGGACTCTTGTGTTAAACAGTCGTGCCCATGTAGATGTCATCTAAGCTCTTCAGACTCATATTCTCTGGATGTGGCTCAGTGAGCTCCCATACCTTTTGTGTCCCTTCCAGTTTTAAAATTATTTAAGATAGCATAGCCCAAAGAGCTACATTCTGAACTCACCTGGTTAAATATTACCTGTGGCCATTCATGTTGCACTATGTTTGACATCCTCAAGGAACTGGAGAGAGAAGCTGGCCTAACTTCCCACTTTATGGTTGGGTATGTTGAGGCCACTAGAAACTGAATGGTTGCAAATCGCTGAGTACAGTAAAGACAGATCTTAAGACAGCCCTTCTTTTATATCATGTCTTTAGTACCAGCCATTTCAGCATCTCTAGGAAGAGGCTGTACTGTTTAGAGATTTTCTTCCACCAGAATTTATGCAGAGGACTTCCAAATGATGTGACCATCTTGAAAAGAAAGATGGCAGTCAGTATGAAAAGCACATTTTCTACCTTCTTCATGTAGACATGTGGAGACTGAGAAGTTGAATTGCTAGCCGAAGAAAGTCCTAGCTAGGAGGCTACACCATGCAGGGGAACACATGCAGGCTTTGAGTAATCAGACCTAGGATAGGGCTTCCTTAGCCCTGTGACCTCAGAACGTACTTTTATCTTGGACTTCTGGTTCCACATTTGTAATTTGATGATAATATGAAGATGAAATAAGATAAAAGATTAAGTGCTCCGGTAATAACAAGCACGAACTCACCTCTTTTTTAGTAGCAAATCGTGGAATAGCAACCACAATTAACTCCCAGTCTAGTGCACTTCCCATTACGCTTCATGGTACATGGGTAGCATTGTTTTGAACTGAGGCTATTAAGAGTACTTTTAAAAACCTTGTCTTCCAAAATCAATCTGCTCATATTTTTAATAATGCAAGAAAGGAGCTTGCAGTTGGCCCACAGAGATTTTTATGAACCAAAGGGTTATTTTTAATTGGATTTTGTGCCTGTTGTTATGGAAATAGTTGCTTCATAGATTAAGCATTATGATTGTACTGCAAGATGAAGCTCAGAATGGGGTATAACGATGATATCACCCTTATGCTTCTTTTCCTTGACAAAACACTTTTCAAATGAAAAGAACGAGAGTAAAGCTGCTTCAAAAGCACATATTTCTAAGAAAAAAGGTCTCCCCTCTAAAAATAGCTTTAAAATGGTATATTCTCTTTTCAAACATCAAAACTAAGGATGACCCTTGCTGCCAGTAGGAAGCCAAGATGCTGCAGAGTTATAAAATGCTTCTTTCTTCACAATTGGAACTAGAAAGAGTTCCTTTGATCCCAGAACTTGCTTTCAACATTTGGACTCAAAGCATTTTTGCAGTAGCTGAACTAACAGGCTTCCTCTAGTTATTTAGTGATCAAGCTTTCAAAACTGATCTATCTAGAATAGTTTTTATTCATGTATTTGGATGTTCAACTTCTCTAAAGAAACAAACAAAAGTCATGACTTCTAATGTCGATGATGGTTGGTACTGTTTAAAGAACTGGGGCAATTCACCCTGTAAAATGTAACGCAAATCCTGGTTTATTTTAAGCCCAAGAGACACACAATCAAGGAAGAAAGAACTTACATCATCATTTACACCATAGGAAAGAAATCAAGGGGCTGGGTAGATAGCCTGTGGTTCTGAAAGCAAACTGTGATCTACTGTGGATGGACTAAGGACTGAGGTTTCTTCTACTTGGTTTCCTTATTTAGATTGTGTTTCTTCTTTCCTTTCTCCTTCTCCCTGGCCTCTATTTTTACCTTCTTATATGTCCTCCTAGGATCCTGGGACATGGAGTGATCATTGCAGGCAAAATTCAGTTTAAAAAAATTCTGAATCCTAATCCTGATCCTTGTTTGAAAGTCCTGAAACTCAGTGATGTCATGTCCTTCAATATTTTAACAGTGACTTTAGTATTTTAAAAAGTAGTACTATAAAAAGATATCACCAAATAATGTATTTTTAGTATTATTTTTTTCTTGATGAATTACAATGTTGCATCAGTTCAGATACTTATTTTAATCAAAGTTTACAGTTATATTCAAGGCTTTTATTCCCTTGCCTTTTCTTTTTTTTAAGTTAAGGAGGGATTTAATCTAACCCTGTTGTTTCAGTTATTTCCACCAAACACCTTTCTGAAATAATATCTTTTCTAGTTATACTTAAATTCCATTTTCATGAATTTATATATATTCACTAGGAATTACATTCCCAGTGGTTACACTCCTTGCCCAATTTCTTTTGGCAATAACCTAGGAATTCCTGTCTTCTACTGGTGGTGAACATCACTTTTCTTCCGCCTCACTCAACCCTGGGTCTTTAACTCACTATGCCTCCTTTCTGTGCTCACTTACTGTAAGTTAATACATTTGTTTACACTTTAGAAACACCTCCACCACACAGAGATTTGCAACATACAGGCCAGGAGGTTTTTTTAGATACAACATTCCAGAACTTTTCAAGGAAGATGAACCTAAGAGCTTGGTGAGCATTGGAGGTACCTGATGCAAGTGCTGGGGATATCGATCACATGGTGAGCTGCCCAAAGTGGTCTTCCCTCTAAAGTCTAACCTGCTAGTTATCCACTCACTCAACATGATGAGCTCATGACCGACTGCCAGATGCCTCCTTAGGGTCAGTGGGTACATAGCTGCTAGCCACTTGGTTACAAAGAAAGCCATAATTGCAAAACCAACAACTCCTTTAAGGGAAAAAATGTGTATGCAAATTTGGGATGTTCCCCAATGCTGTATTGACTGTGCCTATTTATGACAACAGGTTACTTCACTTGTCCTAGATCAATGCATAAGGTTAAAGATTTTTAATTGGTCACACCTGAATGTTTGTTAACTTGTCATTTTCCTTGCTTGCTATGACTCTAAATGGGCTTGAAAATTGGTCCAGACGATCTCTCGTCTCTCTCTCAATCCTTTCTCTCCCTGCTCTCTCTTTCGCCTTTTCTCTCCTCCCTCTCCTCTGCCCCCTCCTTTGTCTTTTTCTCTCACTCTCTGTGAGGTTCATTTGTCTGGCTGATTCTGAGTGTCCATAATGATTGTTTGGCATATTCTACAGGCAAAGGTCCCGAGACCCTTTTTGCTGGCTATAACCTCAATGATAACGAATGGCACACAGTCCGTGTGGTTCGTCGAGGAAAAAGTTTAAAGTTAACAGTGGATGACCAACAGGCCATGACAGGTAAATGCCCCTGTCCCCACTGTCTTTTGTTATTCTGAAGATTTAGAGTTGCTCACTTCTTGCAGGTGGATTTTGAAAACAAGACTGGTACACGGCTTGAAACTTATACATACCATCTATTTTTTAATCTTACTTTTCTTGTAACAATTCCATTTAATAAGTAACCCATTATTAATAAACAGTATTTTCCTCCCAAGTGATCAATATTATGTAATGTTCTTTTCCTTTGAATGATTCAAGGGAAATTATAATATATTTTAATTTTGTGAACTGATAAATATTTCAGTGTCTCATAAAATAATGAAGACATTGGGATGTCATTTCTGTTCAGTTTTATTGTTTCTTATATGTTTTGATGATGAACAGCACCGAGTTCTACTTTAGCTTCTAGGTGAATTGGTAGATCTACTGACATTCAGTTAGGGGAGTCACCTTTTCATTATAAACTGTAATAGGTCATTTTTGGCCATTAAGCTCAGCTGGTTAAACTCTAATATTAGGACATCAAGTACAGTTTCCAATTGGTAAATTTCTAACTGAAATAAGCTATATGAAGGCCTACCCAAGAGATAAAAAGAATCTAACTGAAAGAGAAACCAGTGCGTCTTCATCTTCTCTGACAGTAACTTGAAACATGTGACCAGGTGGAATATTAACGTCTTTTACTTTTGCAGAGAACAGCTCCTTGTTAATTATTCTAGTAAGAAAGGACCAGATGGTTCTTCGGCGGTGGAGAAGAGTCTGTTGTACTTTAAATCCCAAGGCCCTTCTCATGCTCAAAGACTAGTCACCTCTATCAGTATGCAGGATTTGAATTTTTGAAAGAATTACTCTTGATTTCAAATGGAGCAAATTACCAACTCATAGATCTCTTAGAATCTTCTATTTCATCAGTCCCTTATGGCTTTCCAAAACTCTTTTTAATGCATGTCACAGAACTTTACTTTGTTTCCAAATAACCTGAAAAGCTTTAAAAGGACCAGTTCCTAATCTCATACCAGAAAAAGTCTGGAAAGGAGCCCAGTAGTTCGCTGTGCTCAGAATCTCTCCAGAGGGCTCTAGTGCAGCTGGTCCATGGACTGACATTTTGAAACCACTGCTATGTTGTGTCATTTTATTCTCTGAGGAAGAAAATCAGCCAGAGATCTAGCTGTTAGCATAAGCACTTATACAAAATTGTCAAGCATAAGAGGACTCTAAAGGAGTTCTGTAAAATTAGAGAAAGAAGGCAGAATTTCTACATGGTTTTGGTAGAAGAGGGTCAGCTGAAGTTCGGCTAGTTATGGTCAAGGACAGTTCTAGGAAGAGGAATGAATCGTTTTTACATAATTAACATCTATTGTTTGGGCAATCGAGTTTTATGAACAGGGTTGAAAATGAGTATCTAAGCTATGTGCTAGAGGTTGGGAGGAAACAGCATTCAGGGACAAGGCTATGTGAAACCACGGCAGAGTATTTTTCACTCTGAGTGTCTCTCAAATATAACAGCACCATGAAGTAGTGCACACATATTCCCATTTTACAGATGAAGGAACTGAGACTCAGAAAAAGCGATGTTTTATGTTTCATTGAAATGTCATTGTTAACAGAGCTGAAAAGAGAACCTGTTTGCTTTTAATTTTGTTTGGTTGGTTGGTTTTGACTCATAGTCTACTGCCTTATAGTCATTAATATCCATGATATCTTTCCCAAATCTAGCATCACATTATGAGGGTAATGCATATTGGGGTGTTGGGAAAGCCAGGACATATTTTGCATAGAAAACAAAAATACATCAAGACTTTCCTGACAACCTAACATATACATAAACTCAGGTGACAACTGATAATGCAAAGCAGTATATGAGTGGCTGACTTAAGTGATTCATGCTTTTAGAGTTCAGAAAAGAGGAAAAATAGCTTGATTTTAGGGATATGTTAAAGCAATAGGTAATATTTGAACTAAGCTTTAAAGAAAGGATAGTGCAGGGGTCAACAGGTGGTGTGCTGGTTAAGGCCCTGGACTCCCACATGGCCGGCTGCGTTTCAGGTCCTGTACCTGGCAGCTTGTTTTCACACTTTCCTTCTTTCTGTTTCTGTCACTCTCTGGCAAAATTTTAAAAAGCTTATAATAGTAAATATAATTAAATAATTTTCAAAAAAGAAAGAATAGTGCGAACGATAACAGTGTGTGGGACAGAATTCCACACATGAAAGAATGACACTCATAGAGTTAGAAGTTTTGTTTTGCTTCATGCATCCACGTAGTGATTGACAAGGTCTTTCAGGGGTAAACAAATCAATGCTCTGGACTAAAGTTCATCTTTTATATCATTTCAGACAGTTGGAAATCACTGCATTAAATCTGGGGGGTAAACAGAGGATATTGTTTAAGCAAAAGTGATGGTATAGCACTGTAGTAAGTAGTTTAGGATGTAAAGTAGAGGGTACAAAATAGCGCAATATGTCTTCTAAAATTTTGTAGAGATTATTTTGAACTTACAATAAATTTTTTAAAATAAAAATAGTACAAGGAACATTGGCATAGTTTTATTATTGTGAGCATTTTACCTCATTTGTTCTGACATTCGTACTATTTCACTCTCCTCCCTCCCTGTTTGTTTTTTTTTTTTTTCTTAACTAGTTGGAGGTAAAGTACATAAACAATATTTATGGCCCATAAGTCAGCATGGAGCTTCCAAAAATGGAGAAACTTCTTTGCATAACCAAAGTGAAAGTTACCAACTTCATTAGATGTGGCATTGCTAAATGTATTCTTTTTTTTTTTTGGAGAGATTTTCACCATAGGGCGCGTGCGCTCGCCAGACAGACAGAGAGAGACATAGAGACAGAAAGCGAGAAATCACCCCCCAGGGGGGATGGTCACGCCGCAATCCCTTCTCCTCCATTCTCCTCTCGGGATCTTGGGCACGCACGCACACGCGCCCAGCGTGAGTTTTAAGCCACCGGGTCTGGGACACGAACCGCGGTTGACTACATGGGAGTCCAGCGACATAGCCATTACGCTAACTGCTGGTTCCCTAAATGTATTCTTTCAGCTCTATTCCAATTTTGTCAGTTGACCCAGTGTTGTCTCTTTGCTATAAGCATTTTCCCCTGCAAAATATGCAGCCCAGCATTAGCTATTCCATCTGGTCCTCTTTCTTTAGTCTCCTTTAATGTGGAATATTTCCATCAACTGTCTTTTGTGACATTGATATTACTGAAGCATATTATACTCCTCCTACGTTAATGTAAAGTCACTCATTTTGTGCTTGTCGGATGGGTCCTCAGATGAGATTCAGGATTTGCAGTTTTTAATGAAATACCCCAATATTGAAGTCACGACCTTAATATATCTTCTCTTCTGGAAGTGCATGCTCACCACGTCCTTGATTGATAATTGATGATGATTAAATCTGAGCCCTCCTTTCTTTCTTTTCCTTTTTCCTTTTCTTTTCTTTTACTGTCTTTTTCTTTCCTTTGTCTTTGTTCCTCCCTACCTGAAACTTAACATATACACTCAAATTCTGAGTTTATAAATAGCTTGAATTAGTTATTTCCCCTTCCTTTTCTCCTTTTTCCTTCTTTCTTCCTTTTTGCTAAAGATCTAATTTTTTAAAAAAGTTGTTTTATTTTACTTAGTATTATTATTTTTTAATGTGCTCTAGTCATCAGAGAAAAACAGGTTGGGGGAAGTGAGAAAACAAGTCCTCAGGTTTGGAACCTGAACCCTGGTCAGCCCTGTGGGAGTCTAATACCTTAACTTCTGCGCCACCTGCTGGTCCCATCAAAGATCTCATTAAAGTCAATAATTCATAAGTGTAAAAAGTCAGCCTTGATCAACATAGTATAGAAAATTTTCAAACATAGTAATGGAAACTTTCCATTGAGACCTAAGTCTAGAATGGGATTTTTTAAAAACTCCCTACTGATCACTTGAAATCACCTATGAATCAGAAAAGCAATTAGAAATTTCTTACTAATTTTTACAGCAAGTCAGAAATCACTGGGCAGGAAGAATTTTATAAAAACAAGAAAGTAAATTTTAGAAAACTAACTTCTTCATGAAAAGTTCTATATTTTCCCACATATTTAAATTATAGTAATCCTAAATCAAGTAGGATTTATGATAAAATACAGTGTGTTCTCAGGATGTAGGGATGTTTGCAGCTCACCAAAGGTGATGAAGACAAAAACAAGCAACAAAGAAGCACTGGAAAGGAGGTCTCCTGGGTCTCAAATGAGAAAGAGTTGTCCAGCTATCTAAGGGTTGCAACTCATCACTTCGTCTGTCTAAAAGACCTGGAATCGTGTGTTTGATATATGTGTGCATGTTGCTGTGTGTCCTTCACTGAATAGTGTTTACCATATAATCAGGTAAACTGAAAGCCAAGCATCATCATTTCTCTCCTCTCCATTATTCCAAACACCATTAGTAAATCCTGCAGGTTATTTCTGCAAAATTATCTCACTTTGTCCCTTTTTTATCCATTCCACTACAACTTCCCTAGTTCAAACCCTCTTTAATTTTATATACAAAGAGATTCAACACACACACACACACACACATACACACACACACATACACACACACACGAGAGAGAAAGAGAGAGAGAGTCAGTCAGTCATGGCTCAGTCCTGCTTAAAGCCCCCGGTACTCCAGATACAATGAGGAGGCACTGCGAGATCTAACTCCTGGTGCACTTTACCTCTCATGTGAGCCACTAATTCCACTTGATAATTGTCCAGCCACGGTTTTTAGCTCATTGCCACCCAAAAGCTATTGCTCATCTGATTCTCCTTAGAATCCACCTCCTGATTCCTTTTTTAATTCTTAGCATGGCTTTTTTGCTTAATCCTTCAAATCTAGCTTAAATACCAACTCAGGCACCTGTTCCTGTTGTGCTTTTAACAGCACACACCCATTCATCAAATCAATGGCATTTTTCTGAGTTTTGTTATTATATATTCAAGTATTCTCTTTACCACTTTTGTCCGCCTTCCCTTCATAGTTCATGAATTTTGGGTAAATAATAATTATTTCTTCATTACCTGGTATACCTTCAGCCACATATGCCATACACTCCAGCTTTAAGTGAAGTAACACATAGATGTAAGGCTTAAGTCTTATTTGGTTCCCACCAAAAGTTTAACCCAACTTAGAGCAATACTCAGTCAAAAATAGCAGATCTTTCTGTTTTGATGAAAATATTTGACTTGGGTAGTGAAATGTCTTTCCTGACACACTGTTCAAGATACATGTTCTGGTAGTTGTTTCTTATTGGAGCTCAATGTTCACTGAGAATATATCCAAGACACTTGATTGGAGACATTTTTCTACATCCAAATTTTACTTTCCACTAAAACTCTGCAAATGATAGTGCATATTTAAATGGTTGGAACTATCGTTTTTTTCTTCTCCAATATTTATTTTTCTCCATTAAGTTCCTTTAGTTTTTCTTACTTTATCAAAATGCACATACAATAGTAGGGGCAACTCCCCTCCAGGTGAGGAGTAAATACTGCAGTAAATGCTGAAGGGAAAAGGGTTTTTTAAAAAGTGAATATTTCCTTAGTCAGTGGATAATGGCTCTTAGGTGCTAATTTGCCCCCACGAGCAAAGTGTACCTGCCATTACTGTCTATGCAATTTATAGATGGTTATTTAAAAAAGAATAGGCTTTTGAGCATGAGCCATAATGTTTTTTCTTATAACTGGGCTGTGGTTATTTTTAGCAATGTTTTACTACCTTTTTAAAATTATTTATATTCTGCATACATATTCTCTTCCTTCGAAAAATAGATATTAAGTGTTATTTTTGTCACTGAATGTCTCAGTCCTGTTAAACTCAATATTTTTCCCAATTTCAAAGCTGCCAAGATCTTGACAGTTTGGAGTAATATTTCATATCAAGCATTAGAACTATTGGGGGAGGGGAATTTTTTACTATTGATTGATTCATCAATAGAACCTTTAAGAGAAAATATAGCAATTTCAGAATTGGAGTGATAGTCACTGGGTTAAGACTTGAATTTTAATATAATAGAAAAGATAAAACCAACACAAGGGATGGAAATACACAAGTGATTTTTTTTAAGCTTTAATAATCTTTTTTCTATATAGCTTCTTAATTCAATGTCATTGGTATTGCTGCTTGATTTTAGCCAAAAGACTGAGAAGCTCTGTATTGTTGGTATCTCTAGAGCTTTATATTTGGAAATTATTAAAGGTTCAATTTATTTGCTACCAAAGAGATCCCTGCAGAGCAGTATTGAGGTCACTGAAGAAGTACTGAAGGAGAGAAATGATGTTATATGAAAAGCCATAATTGCTAAAGATAAAATATTTTTGCATCAGATAGACAATCAGGAAACATGGTGGTAGAGTTGAGGAGGAAGGGGTGATTATTTACAGTGACATTTTTGTTTTTTAAAAAGAGATGCAAAGAGGCAATCAGAATAAACCAGTGACTGAAAAGAACATGTCAAGCATGATTGGAGTGTTGTTATGAGGATCAAGGACTAGTAAAGAATGTTTGAAAATTAAGTAGAGTTATACATGCAGCTCAAGAAATATTGTTTTACACCAATGAGTTTAGAATAATTAGTCAAATAAGTATATAAACAGGTTTTTTTGCCCAACAAAAAATGCATGCTTTTTATATTTCACTTAAATGTATTTTCTTAAAATGCTATCCAACATTTTACTGTCTTGACTAAATAAATGAAAATCTGTCAAACTATTAAAGGGAACACTTAGACAGTATCTAATCTTCATTACACCTGGGAAAAGGTTCAGTGCATTTGTTCAGGGCCTGATTCTGGGACTGTCTCTAATTAATATTTTCATTATTATCATGGATGATCAGATAGGGTAAGCTCGATAAATTTTTCAATTACGCTACATCAAGTAGAGAAGTTAGCATCTGAAAGAAGTGAATTATAATTTAAATGACCTTTTTAAGTTTCAGGAGAAAGAAGGTGAATAAACCATCAGTACTGATAAGAGTACTTTATATTTATGTTGTGCTTTACTATTTAGAAAACAAAATTATATCTTTGTTTATTTTACTTTCAATCTTATGAGGTAAAGATGGGACAAGTTTAGCTTATACTGGACTGGACAGAGAAATATGGTGGGATCAAGAGAATAAGGACCGAACTGACTAGCAAATCACAGAATGAATCTGCAGCCAAGCGCCACATTGGGATAAAAAGACTATAACTTGTGGGAATGTGGGCAAACTGTACTGGGACTATCAAAATTAGACATACCTTGAATTAGTATATTGTGCCCAGATTGTTGCGAAACAAAAGTATTAGGCAAATGTCAAAGTCCAGAGATCAACACAATTTCAAAAATGTTAGAGAAACTAGTGTGATTAAAGACTAAGAGCATTATTCAGCACAGGAAGTGGAAAATGAAAAATACAAACTTAAACACATTGCCATGGTTTATTACTGGAAGGCTAGTCAGCAACTCTTCAATATTTCTATTGTCTAGGAAAACACAGTCACATTTCGTTTTTCTGGAAGATCATTTATTAAGAAAAACAACACCTAACCATGAAGCTAGGATGTTTCTTTCTACTGGGATGACTTAGGGCAATCATTGCCCCTAATCCATTTTTTCTCTTCCTCTCTTCTTCCCTTCTCACTCCCCCATCTTTCACTTATTCCCTTTCTACCTTCTTTCCTTTTTTTATTTCCTCTACTTTTAAAAAAGTCTAACTTTAAAAAAAAAAAAAAGGGACCAGCAGTTAGCATAATGGCTATGTCGCTCGACTCCCATATAGTCGACCACGTTTCCGATTCCCAGACCCAGTGGGTTAAACTCACGCCCGCCACATGTGCGTGCGTGCATGCCCAAGATCTCAAGAGGAGAATGGAGAAGAAGGGATTGTGGCATGGTCATCCCCCCTGGGGGTGATTTCTCACTTTCTGTCTATCTCTTTCTGTCTTTCTGGTGAGCGCACGCGCCCTACTAGCAAAAACCTCTCAAAAAAATAAAGAAGTCTGTCTTTTATCAATGGGGATTATTTTTGTTAAGACTCATTAAGACAGAATTAACACCAGGCCTAAAAAAGTTTTACAATGTAAGCCAGCCTTACTCTTTAACCACATCTAGGTGATCTTGCTATATTCAACTGAGTACCAGGGAAATATTTGGATCCTTATATTTTAAAATGTGGTATTCTTATGAGAGGCTAAAGTTAGAAATGCTATTCAGATACAGAAAATGATAACATATTATCTTTTCCTATAGGTCAAATGGCAGGCGATCATACGAGATTGGAGTTCCATAACATAGAGACTGGCATCATCACAGAACGACGGTATCTTTCTTCAGTCCCCTCCAACTTCATTGGACACCTGCAGAGCCTGACATTCAATGGGATGGCATACATTGATCTGTGTAAAAATGGTGACATAGATTACTGTGAGCTCAATGCCAGATTTGGCTTCAGGAACATCATAGCAGACCCCGTCACCTTCAAGACCAAATCAAGCTATGTTGCCTTGGCTACGTTGCAAGCCTACACTTCTATGCATCTTTTTTTCCAGTTCAAGACAACATCCTTGGATGGACTAATTCTGTATAACAGTGGGGATGGAAACGACTTTATCGTGGTGGAATTAGTTAAAGGGTGAGTATGTGTCAGCTCATGGACAAATAAAGCTGGAAAAACGAACCTTGATTTCCCAAATATACATGAAACAGAAAGTATTGGCTTGTAAGGTGATGAGCAGGGCCAGAGGGAAGACAATTAATGCATTTACTTAAATCATTTGTTAGGCATCTTAGTGGATTCAGTACAGTTTTTATACTTACACTTTCACATATGAGGTACAATTAACATGGAATTCTAACTTAGGATAGGTGTCCCATGAGTAATACACTTTAAATGTGCATTTCCTGGGGCCAGCAGGTGGCATGATGATTAAGGTGCTGGACTCCCATATGACTGACAGCAGTTCGAGTCCTGGACCTTGAAAATCATGCCTGTGTGTGTGTGTGTGTGTGTGTCTAAAATCCCAAGAGGAGAAGGGAGAAGAAGGGGTTGCAGCATGCCCATCACCCTCTTCTTGGGGGGTGATTTCTCACTTTCCCTCTGCATCTCTCTCCACCAAGCACATGTGCCCTATGGCAAAAGCCTTAAATAAATAATAATGTGCATTTCCTGACTATATACAATGTAATTCCACAAAAGAGTATCTACAAGCCTGTGCTAAATGAAGTAGCTAATTCAAGTAATAATATTACTTATGTTTCATACAACCTGTTTTTTAACTTTCTGATTTATTTTTGGCTAGAGGGTATGTGCATTTGCCAGAGAGAGAGACCAGGAGACAGAGAGAGAGGAAGAGGGAGAAAGCACTCCCCAATGGGGCATGGTTATACTAGGACCCCTTCTCCATTTTTCCATTCTGTTGGGATTTGGGCATGTGTGCACACAGGATCAGCATATTTTTCAAGCCTCTGAAGCTGGGATTTTAATTACAAGTTTGACTATGTGAGACCTGGCTCTCTGAAGCACTAGGCAATGGGACCAGCCCCATCAAATTCATTTAATTTAAACCTGCTCTATGTCAACATTGTTTAAAAGGATTTAGAAATAATTTTATGAAATTTCATTGAAACTATGATGAAAAGTTGATGGGCATTTGCTCATTAACCCAGTAATATTTTTGCCTTTTTACAGTAGGTTAGATGATGTGCAGACACTAATATACATATATGTATTCCTTGCCACATCTCTGATGCCCACCCACCCCTGAGCCACACCTACAACATACAACACTAGGGGCCACCAGTGGACCCATAGATAGCGCAGACAAACCTTACAGAGTTTCCAAAGAGGATTACATGCAGACTGCAGGAGTGTCCTTAGGGAAATTATAAAAATGTACATATCGGAGAATAGATATCAGAGCTGGGTCTTGAATAACTGCGTATTTCCCATGTGGAAACAGTGATTCAGATAGAAAGGAAAAGAAAATTCAAGAAAAACAGAAAGACTTGCCCTTTCAGTTTGGTTAGCAAAGAATGGAGGGAATAATGAAAATAGCAAAAGCATGAGGAAAGGTATTGCCTTCCAAAGCCATAAAGCGGAGTGTAGACTGTGATTTTTAAAATAGGTTTTACTATTTCCCAGAGTGAAGACAACAAATCATCCTCTTTGCTGAAATGGTGTAGTGGTTCTTACTTCTTCCTGGCTGACTTTTATGTAACTCACTCATTAGTTTCAGTAAGGATAAAAAAATATTTCTATGTGGTATTTAGTTGGAGTCTTTTAAAAATTTAAATCATGATGACCCTTTCCCCTCTTTCATTCCTTTTCCAGGTACTTACATTATGTGTTTGATTTGGGAAATGGTGCTAACCTCATCAAAGGGAGCTCAAACAAACCCCTCAATGACAATCAGTGGCACAATGTGATGATCTCAAGGGACACCAGCAATCTCCACACTGTAAAGATTGACACGAAAATCACAACACAGATCACCGCGGGAGCCAGGAACTTAGACCTCAAAAGTAAGTGCCTGTTCGGTAACCAGCACTCTGCCCCGAGGTCTCCTCACATGGAACCTCCTTTGTGATGGGGGTAGCGTGCGTGCGTACCTTTCGGCAGGGACTGACCAGAATTTCATTTTCATCACATAATTAATAATACAACACACAAGCCTCTGATCCCCCTTTAATGTGGCAGGAACATATGTATTTTTAATAGCAGCTCAAAACATGCAACACCTAAGAATGATTAAAATTTAAAGAGTGGGAAAATATATTCTTAGTCTTGATATTATAAAAAAAAGTAAGTATTTGCAAGTTTATTTGGTCCCAATAGTTTTGAATCAATTTGAAGTCAAGGTTAGCCCAGATACATAAGGAGCTTCTCTTAGAGCTCATTAGTTTTCTTATCCTTGGTGAGGTTTCCATGGTACTTGCAGATTCCCTGACCAATAGGGGCCCTACCTGGCTTATCCCCTGTGTTTCCAACAGCGAATTCTGCCCTCATGCCACCTCCCCAGCACACACACACACCATGGGAATGCTTCTCATACCAGCCACTAAGAAAGTCTTAACAGACTTCTTTCTTCCTTATTGATACTGAATTGGCAAGTGAGCAAGACAAAATGCTTAGAAAACTGTCAGTAATGGGGGAATAAGAGAAGTCTACCTGAATGGGCCCTTGTGGTTCACTAAGAACATATGGTTATTTGCATCTCGTGTAACTACAACAAGCACTAGAGAAGTCGTATTGGCACACTATTCTGTCTGTAGGAAACCTAAGTTGGAATGATTTGCTCAGGAGTAAAACAATGAATAGGGGAGAGAGAAACAACTCAGCTCACCCCACGCCCTCTGTTGCCCTCTGCTTTATCCTGACACACTACAAAGCCCTGCAGATACTAGCGCAGGCATAGCTTTGCTTGAGAAGAGATGCTCATTTATATTGCTGGGATCTTTCCCTTTGATTTAAAAGGTAAATACATTGGGGAGTTAGGAAACTGGAAAAAGAATTTCACAGAACTCCTTCTAGAAAAAAAAAAACGTTCTAAGTAAGATGAAAGAAGAAGTGTTTCACTTTCTATAATTGCAGAATGTATTTACAATCCTGAGACTTTATTTGTCCAACACATAAAAAGTGTGGTAATGGCCATCTCTCTTCTCCCAAATTGGCCCTCTTAGTAACTTCAAAGAGATCCTGTTTGTGCCCGCTAATCCAATAGCTAAGCGTAAAAAATAAAGTGAAATTCAAAGGAAATGCTTAACAAGCCAAACCTCTTTTTCTTTCTTCTGGTTGATGCCAATGGAGTATGTTTTCACCCCCATTTCAAGAGTTACCCCTGGTTTGTACAGTGGGTTCAGGTGGTGACTGTCAAGAGAAGGAGAAAGATTGTGAAATTTGGTGTGCTAGGCTAACCAGCCACCAAAGCCAGGCAAAACCGTGCCCTGTTTGTGTTGGAGAGATCTCAGTAAGCATATAGGTACTTCACTAGGAGCCATGGGTTCTACACTGCAGACTAGAACGGCTCAAAAAGAAACAGTTCACGACTGGTTGAGGGATATGGTGCACACAGCCCTGCACACTGAGGGGCAGAGACGCAGCGCCAGGTGTGGGTCCTTCTCTTCGGATATTTAGGGCACTGACGGCTGAGAAGGAAATATTTTCTTACAGTTCATTAAAACATAGAAGTGACAGTGGTAGGAAATTGTGGGATGATTCTTTCTGGTGAAAGTGGGGGTACTTTTACAAATCTTAGAAACTCAGAGCTGATTTGTATTAAAACATTGAGTATTTCATATCTCTAAATATAAGAAAGGCATTTCCCATGATAAACATCTAAAACTATGAATTACATAATAAGGACATATTAGTATTGAATTCTGCCTCTGCTCACTTGTGTGTGTGCGTTTTTAGTTTTGCTATAGGGCATGTACACTCACCAGAGGGAGACAGAGAAAGTGAACAGAAGGGGGCCCTGCCACAATCCCTTCCTCCTTTATCTTCTTCTCTGGATTTTGGGCACACATGCACATGCACAGTGTGTTTTTCCAGCCACTGGATCCAGGGCTCAAATCATGTGGTCAACCATGTGGGATCCAGCTGCCTTAACCACTGTGTGACCTGCCTGGCCCATGTGTGTGTGTGTGTATTTATTCGGTTATTGGGAAAGTCATGATGTATTTTTCCATGTTTTTCTATGTAAAAATGTGTCCTAATTTTCCTGAAGAACTATTAAAAAAATATATACATACTCTGGTTTCTCTTCATAAGGTATGAATCTTTTCACCTTTTGCTAAAAATTCCATGAAGAGGAACAATTCTGAAACTTAACCCAATTTTTTGAAGCCTCTCGTTTGCAGGAGATTTAATAATAGTGTGTAGGACCAGCCAGTAGAGTGGCAGTTAAGGTGACTGGATCCACATGGCTGACTGCATGGGCGAGTCCTGGACCAGCAGCTTAAGATATGTGTTAGGTGCATACGCATACATTCTGAAAATACAGAGAGGAGAAATGGAGAAAGAATTGTGCCATGGCCACTCCCTATAGGCATTTTCCCACTTTCTCTCTCTCTCTGTCTCTCTCCAGTGAGTGTATTCACCCTCTGACAAAATTACCCCTCCATACACACACACACACACACACAGTTTAAATTGAAGTAATTTTCCAGATGAATAGAATTCTTTGCTAATCATTATCCCCTTAAATCTCATGGAGTTCAGGGTTTACAGACTTATCAACCTTGCCAAAAAGTGAGAGCTATTATAGGAACCCTGCCATCCTCTTTGCAGCTCTGTTCCTCACCCTTAGCACACAGTCAGTGCTCAGTTAATACCATTATCTGGCCAATGCCGACTATGGCTGCAGAAATGCGAACTACTGAGGATGGGCGATGTGAGATGCCATGTCCCATGACCACACTTTCTTCTCAAGATCCCTTCTATTGATGGGACACAAAAAGGGGAGGGAAGGTTTCTTGGGTTCCTGTCACCATTGGATTACACACTCCATTTATAAGCCCAAGGCCTTGGTCTAATCTTAGGAATGGGACAGGATGCTGTGGGGCCACGGCAGGGGCATTGAGACTAATCCGGGCACACCAAGAAGATCTATTGAAGCACTATAGCTATCCATTCCTCCTTCCCACCTGGAAGCCCCTTGGAATTGAAGGAGAACTTATTGATAGGGAGAACTTCTACATGAACTCTTCAGTCTGAATTGAAGAGCATTTTGCTTCCTTTGCATGCTAGTCACATAGGACTGAGCCACTCTAAATGAAGAAAACATGAAATTTGACCTATTTTGGCCAATGGTTTTATGTCATGTTATTTTGCATAAGAGCTATCCTTTAAAATATTAAAATGATCAGATTTATTCTCTTTTGGGGAGTGGGGGAAGTTTTTGCCTTAGGGTTCATGTGCATACCAGAGAGACAGAGACAGTGAGAGGGAAAGTGAGAAATCACCCCCAGGGGGGATGGCCATGCCACAACCCTTCATTCTCTTCCCGGGATAGTTGGTACGCATGCACACGTGCCTGACATGAGTTTTTAATGACTGGGTCCAGAATTCATCTATGTAGAAATCCAACAATGTAACCACTGTGCATCTTCTGGTCCCTATGATCAGATTTATCCTACAGCCTGCTCCAAGTCATTGTGACAATCTGGTTCTTCTCAAATTGAGGACAACCAACTTAACTACATCAGAATCATATGACATTTGTGAAATGCTAATATCTGAATCCCTCAGACAAACTGAGGCAGTCATAATTTGTGAGGACTATGCAGAGACTGACACGTGTCTATTTTTTTTTTGAGAGAGATTTTTTCACCATAGGGCGCGTGCGCTCGCCAGACAGACAGAGACATAGAGACAGAAAGCGAGAAATCACCCCCCAGGGGGGATGGTCACGCTGCAATCCCTTCTCCTCCATTCTCCTCTCGGGATCTTGGGCACGCACGCACACGCGCCCGGTGTGAGTTTTAAGCCACCGGGTCCAGGACGTGAACCGCGGTCAACTACGTGGGAGTCCAGCGACATAGCCATTATGCTAACTGCTGGTTCCCACAGGTGTCTATTTTAAAGAGCATTCACTGATCTGGATGCTATGAAATATAGTCTTGAAGTAATGTCGGATCTATACCAAGGCTAAATTAAATTCACCTTTTAAAATATGCATAAATTATGTTTTGATTTTATTTTAAAATTTTACTTCTGTATTATTTCACCATTCCTGGGCCAAAGTCACATTTATTGGCTATGTCAGGATTATTGTGATTTTTCTCCTCATATTGCCATACCCTAAAAACAGCACTAGAGGGCAGCATGAGGCCACAAAACATGCTGCATTGAACTCAAACAGGGGGAGGGTCCCTCAAGCTGGTCCTTTGTGCAGGAAATCAGAATTTCTTTGTTTTCAGACATCTAAAATTCCAGTTAGCCTTTATAGCAATGCACGCTTTTGTCTGTGGCTTTGTTTTGCTATATAACGGGACTTTATTGTTGACATTTGAAAGGTAGGAGTTTCAAATGTATTCCATTTCCCATCTTGACTCCCATGGAGATGGTCAGAATGAGCAGGAGTCTAATGATCTTTTTCTGAGAAGAGGAATTCCACGCAGGTGACCTTGTTCAAATTATTTTTCATGACACTGCTGGAGTCTCAGGGGGCTGTGTGTCTCTCCCTGCTGATACAGTTTTGCTTTCATCTTTATTTCCCAGCTGTTTGTGTTCTATTCCCTCTGGCTATTATGTACAAGCTGCAACATGCAATGAAAGGAGCAGCATAAATTTGCTCTTTGGAAAGACCTCCCAGCATAGCTCTCTATTCATTTTTAAACTTCGGAGTCCTGCCCCCTTTAGAGATATAAAGGGTTGGTTTAATTCCTCCTTACATTCTGTCTCTTGTTACTAAATTTGGCAAATTTGCATGTTTGCATGTGTATCTATATGAGAAGGTGCTAATATTAATTGAGTTCTTACTAAATACTAAAGAGAAGCAAATTATGTTATTGGGTTTAATTCTCCAATTATCCAGGGAATTGAATTGAGGTCATTCTTGTTCATTCATTAATCTAGTTCAAGAAGAAAGGAACAAAAGAACTCCATCTTTCATGGATACCCATATTTAAAGCATTAACCTAAGTTTATCCTCTAGTACATTGAGGACAAATAATGTACTTGATGAGAAAAAATAGATCCGTCAGTCCATAGGACAGAGTGCCCTCAGGTGGCCACTTGGCAAAACTACATAAAAAGTGAGTAATTCATTTATACACTGCATCTAGGTCAGCCCAAGCAGTTCTTTGTCTTTTCTCCCTTCTTTATTCTTGCTCTCAAACCCCAGATTCCTCGCACCCAACAGCTTTGAGCTCTTGTACTGTCTTCTGATCTTCTCCCTTTTCCTTCTTACCATCTACCTCCTTCTTACCAGTCCGTTCCCTCCTCAAATCTCACCCTGAGGACAACTGTCTTCTGTTGTATATGATGCTACCAAGCTTCTAACAGGTCCCTGAAACAGACAACTCAACTCGGAATTTCTTTCCAAACATATTCCATCTCTAAGTAAAGATTTGGAGACAAATAGTGTCCTTGCAATTTTTTTTTTCTTGATATCAGACCAGCGTATTGCTTAGCTGTCTAACCCTCCAATACTGAATATAAGACCTTTATGTTGCTATGTGTAATTTTTTATTGAGGTAATTCAATGAACAGATTCTATTCAAATGTCCTGATCGTGTTGAAACATGCCCAGACTTTGAGTATTCAGCCATATGACATCTGAGAGTCTTTGCCCAGATACTTTTCTCAAATACAAAATATTCAGAGAAGCTTTTGAATTTGAGCTGAGTCTTAAGCAGGATATGATACTGAAAATGAAAGGAGGGTCCCTGTCTTGTTGGTTAGACGATCTTTATTAGATTTTTTTGTTTGTAAAGGGAAACTTGGTAGGATTTCAGTGTGGAACTATTTTAAAGATTCATTAAGAGAGTAAGAGAGAAAAGAAACCCTTTCAGCTTCTGAACAATGAGGCCACACAGAGGTTAAGGATCTGGTTCAGATAGTCATTCTGGGATCCTGAGAGCAACCCGCGCAGGTGTTCTCTGGAATACCCATGCCCACTCTCCCTAACTACGGCCTGAGCACTGCAGCAGCCCAGCCTCCCTCTCTTTCCTGTCTGCTGCACTGCCACTCGGCAATTCTCTGCTCCCTGGCCTCTGCTCCATGCGCTTCTGCTTTGTGGCTTCTACCTATTGCTTTTGTTCATGTGTGTGTTTCCGCTTCTGTCTACTCTTCCCTTCATCTCCCTTTCAGTACCCTGAAAGACAGAATGTAATCCAGTGAGTGACCTGCCACCATCTGCTCTAGGACATAAATTCATGGGCTTTTGCCCTGGCAGCCAAGCACTCTTCCCTAGGCCGGTCAAGCTGGGACACAGAGCTTTACTTCATAGCCAAAAAGGGGAACTTAGAATGACAGTGTGCTGGAGAACCCTCTGAAGCTTCTCAGAAAGGAGCAGGGCAGTTTTGCTCATTTATAGGGCCCTCGGTGTCAGGCCAAAAGATGGGGAGGGGAAATTACAGGGTTATAAGCGGGAAGGCGGAGTTCAGTGCACTTTAGATTGTAACGTTGGCTCACACACAGTGGATAGACTGAGGTTCAAGGGGAAGGAACCAGTTTGGGGACAATTGTTGCAGTACAGAACAGAAACAATAAGGTTCCGGGAACAGAGCATGGGAAAGTAAGACATGACATTTTTGTTGCTCCCTTTCCTACACAAGAACTACAGAGCAGTTACTTGAAAGACAATTAGAAACGTGAGACTATTGTTTCTCTTCTGACATCTCCATTGAATTCCCAGGCTTTGCAGAAATCAATCTCTACCTATTCTCTTTACTATAAAGCCTTTGTCAGTTTATTTTAATTTCACCTCTTGTCCCCACCTTTAGTAAAACAGCATTCCCTTCCCAAGCAGTTATCTGGGATCTGCTGCCTAGTTTGGCTGAGAAGTTCATCCCTCTGTTTTTCTATGACCTTTGGACCATCATACACTTTGGCAGTGTTTAAGTTCTCTGTTCCCCACTAACAATTCTTCTTTTTAAATCTCTTCACCCATTGTACTTGCTTTGGAAATGTCCCCTAGACTAGGCATAGCTTTTCTAGGTTTAGTTTTCTCAACTCCAACTCTGTTTGAGATTTCTCTTTCCACCTTTGGTGACATAAGCACTCAGGGCCAGAAGTGATCTGGGAGGCAATCTGGTCTGACAGGTTACTTTCACAAATGAGAGAAATGTGATCAAGAGAGGTTGACCTGGACAGCCATACATCTGGTTAGTGCTCCCGACCCAGTCTTCCAATTCCCCATCCAACACGTTTTACAGAAGATCGGGGAAAACACATTTTAGTGCTCATACCAGCCTTAGTTGACTATGCGACAGCCTGGAGCAACACAATGACGGACATCTGAGCCTTACGTGGACTCCCTGGAGAAGACTGCTGGACCGGTCAGACAAGGCAGGACAGAGGCAGGCAGTCATGGACGTCCTACTGCTCTTGCTTCTGGTACACCTTCAGCCTTCCCAACTGCAAATGCTTCAAGTCCTAGTGCTGGAGTCTCCCCGCCCGGGACACTAGCTGAGTCTGATAGCCACAGACTTGCACACTCGGAACACCTGCAGAGGGCGTGTACACACGTACGCTGAACTCCTTCAGTCCTCACACAGCCAAGCAGCCCCTGCAAAGCTGAATCCAGTGTTCAGATGCCTTTACCATATGTCAAAGGGTAATGATTAGACAATTAAGTTCTTAAAGGCGGTGACGTCTACACTACAGAGAGTAAAATACCTCTTGGTGCTCAGAATTGAGCTCTTAAGGGTAAAAGGAGTGCTCACCTCAGCCTTCAGCAAATACGGGCCTTCTATGCTGGTCCCATTTCAGGAAATGCCAGAAGGAAAACTGAGTTGTCTTCTTAGAGTTTGAGCTTGGTTAAGAGCTCCCTATGTCATTTGAGAAAGCAAGCTAGACACTCTCACTCAAGAAGGATTAATACTCAGAATTTTCATGACTCTCAGACCTCCTTCTTTTTGCTTAAAGAAGAATTAGACAAAAGTCTTTGAGATACAAGGGTAATAGATTCATACTAACTGAAGTCAAAAAAGAAAAAGAAAAAAGAAAAAAAAGGAAGAGGCAGCATATAATATTTAAGGAACCCAAGAGCCAGCAAAGAGAGAGCTTAAGTCTGGGCCCCCAAAAGCCATACTCAGCAAAGTTGTCAGCAACAAGCCAGTGTTGCTGCTTATTGGTCTCTGCAAGGGCTGTGAGCTGCCTTCAACTTCCCAAGGAACTGTCCCTCATTCCTCTCCTCCCTGCTGCACAGGAGTTTTCTCTTCTTTCACAGGCTTGGTAAACTTGGCCTTTCCTCACCTGGCTTTACACCCCTCACTAACTCAAATACTCAGGAAAGACTCACTTCAGTTAAGGAGTCCTAGTGCCACATGCTCAGGAGAGAAAATTTGTTTGGGACAGATGTCTTCCCTGTGACCAGGATAGAGGAATAACAGGCAAGATCGCATTGCACAAATGTGGTTTACTGGATTCATTTGAAGAAATACTTGAACAGGCTACTTCGGGTATAAGTGGAGCCATTGAGGGCTTCAGAAGTGACCTTCAACTTGCTATGCAAGAATCAAGGGCTAGAGTCTGCCTTGGTCTGGAACAGGGGTGGAGGTAAAGTTTAAAGTCCTCGAACGGGTACTTGGTGACAACAAAATATTTAGGTGATACACTCATAAATGCTTTAGCAAGCAGGGTGTTTTGTGGTGGAGGCAGAGACTGTGTGGATCAGGACTGAACAGAAGCAAGTGTTGCCAGGTAAACATGGGAAGAAGAACACTAGATTGTTGTCCTCTGTGGACATGTGAGGCTTCACACAAAGTTCCTGTAGATCCGGGAAGCCAGAGAGGCCTTGGCTGACAGCTGGATAATGTTATAATTATCCACTGTAGATCCCAAAAGACTGCATTACTATTATTTTCAGGGAGTTGTCTCATTAAGTGAGGTTTAATAATAATGCAACTGCAGCTGATTTTCAACATGATCGAGAGGAAAACGGGTTTCTGCCCTCAATTCTGAACGATTCCCCTTGAGCCAGGCTCAACCCTGGAATAAAAAGAAAGTTGGGTGGGCTTAATGCAAAGTCACCTCTGTTCCACCAGCAGTAGGGATGCAGCGAAGCCAGTTCCGCCATCTGTACTCCTGTGAGAAAGCACGTTTTCAATAGCACCGTTGTTGGCCCGCTATTCTCACACACTGGAAGGTGCTTCCAGTGCAACTTAAGAACTGCATTAGGCCAATCAGGCTTTCCCGTTAATACCACATTAATGTGGTTTTCTGTGTCTGTTTTTAAAAGGGGCCCTTTCTTGGCCTTTGCAATTAATTATTGTGGGTTTTCTTGAAGATGATACCAGAAGCAATGCAGCATTATAATGAAGGACACAGACCTCAGAGTCAGATCGGTGAAAGGGCATCTCTCTCATTTCTTTCACGTATATTCTCAGGCAAGGCACGGTACTGTCATCCTCATTATTATCTACCCTTTACCAAGTCCTAGGTAAGAGATTTACATACATGTTCTCTTTCATTTTTATGACAGGGATGAGGTTGTATACTTAGTCCCACGTTGCTGGTGATAAAATGACAGCCTGCACATCTCACTGGAGCAATAATGATTGTAATAGCAAATAGTAATAATAATTACTTTAACCATTTCTGAGGGTTTATCCCATGCACTGTTATGAACATTTACACACGGGATCGCATTTACTGCTCGCCACCGCACACAGATTATCCAAGGTATTATTCGGTTGTTGAAAAAGTCTTGGTGCATTTTTGTACAGAAAAATATGTCATGACTTTTCTGACAACCCAATATCTGATGCTCAGGACTATTAGAATGAGGAGGTGGGGCTCCTAATGCCTCCCCCAGACATGACAGGTATTGGCAGCATTTAGGACAGCTTCCTATAACTGCCCTGGCATAGGAGAGCCCATTTGGCATTCCCAGGTTTCTTAGAGGTTGCTTAGTGTGATGTTAGTTTCCAATGGTTCCAGTCCATCTGTGAGGGGTTCCTTCCTCTTTCTCCTACCCCACACTCCCCACTTGCTTCCCCCGCAACCCCCAAAGCTCATATTCCTTAGCTCGCCCACCACTGTCTTCCCCTTTGTGTTCAGGGCCTGTAAAATGCTCATATGATTCTGTACTAATGTTCTGTTTCTGTGTTACAGCAGACCTTTGCACTTAGATATTTAACATGAACGCTTTCATCTATGTTTGATAAATCAGTGGTCTGTGACATCATTATTTGTACTTTTTCTGGGACATAAGTTAGGTCATGCCTAGCAATATAGTGGCCTACAAAAATGAGGGACTTTATGAGAGAGACTGTCTCTTGGCTTGGGTCTGTCTTTGTTCTCTACATAGATATACAAAAAAAAAAAAAAAAAGACCTTCACTATTGTCTTCATCATCATAATTATTATCAGTGCTGTCATGTATTCAGTGTCTATGAGACAGGGATGGGCTTCTGTGCAAAAGTGTTTCATTAGATAAGCATTACGTCTTACTATAATTAAGCCACAATTGTATTTTTACTTCAAGCCATCACTCTAAAAGGTATTGTGTTGAGGTGTTTGTACCATGCACAGGCTTAGAGGAAACATTTGGATTCAGCTTTAGAACAATTCTATAAACATTTTATATTATAAAATATCATTAAACATGACCAAAGTTATTCATTAAAACTCAGTTAAGGCTGCAGCCTACTTTGACCAGTCACTGGCTGTGGGGGAAAGAGCAAGTTCAGTGTCTGCCTTTCCTCTGTTGTCTTCCTGGAGCTTCTTGATGGAAATATCAGCTGACATCCAGACCCGGCACAGGCACATCCCTCAAGTTCACTCCTCTCAGGGTGCTTTCCTGGGTTCATCTGAGGCTCCTTTGCCAGCCTTCTAACTTTAACCCATGTGGAGAGGCAATATCTTCTGTTCCCTCCACACAATCTTAACACTAGGGTCCGTCTGTCTCCAGGAGGTCCTGCCTGGCTTACTCTCAAGCCCGTAGGGCCTGTGTCTGTCCATGGGAAATATTCGTGCATCATTTGCTCTCTTAGCCCTGAAACAGCAGCCCATTTCCAATGCTCTCACTTCTATTCTGCTGCCTCAAGCTGTGTGAGGCTTTCTCAGCATGCCAGGCACCAGTCCTGTATCCTCCAGTTTCAGGAAAGACAATGGGAGTTCTGCAGAAGACCCTCTGAGAGCCACCTCACTATACTTGGGTCTAGAAAGCGATCTCCACAGGGAATAGCACAAACTCACCACACAGTAAAAGCTGTCTCAGACACCCTCTTTTCCAAATTCTGACCCTTTTTATGATTATTAACAGTAATATGCCCTTGAAGTAGCTGAGGGGTTCTGGGGTTATAGAACCAACATTTTCGCTTTTCCTTTGTAAATTTTGCATCTGAGTGCCTGTCTCATACTGACATCACTTGATAATCCTTGAGTGGCACATCAATCAGAACTTCAGGATTTTTTGTTTGGATTTGTTTATTTCTTCCATGAGAGAGGGAGGGAGAAAGAGTGAGAGATGGGTGTGGTGGGGGGTGCACCCTCAACAGGGTCTTCAGGCCTGATCCTACCCCTAGCTCAAACAGCCAGAACCACAGGCATGCACACCCATGCCCAGTGTGCAGAGACTGTGAGACACAGACCTGTGACCAGCTGTATAGCCCAAGCATCACAGAGTGTCACCACTGTACTCTTACGGCTGGCCCAGGACTTCATTTTTTATTCTATTTTGCATATATGGTCTCTTAATCCGTGCTACAATTAGAGGAATGAGCAATTAGTGCCCCCATTTTGCAGTTGAGAAATTGGAGACCCAGAAAAGTTAAGGGAGTTGCCTCCACATAACACCAGAGATAGAAATAGAATTTGAAATTGGGTCCATAGTATTTAAATACTGCTTCTGTATTTAAGGGATTCCTTCTGAATATTTAAAGTAAAAGGTAAAACTTGAACATATCCTATATTAAATGGAAACATTTCCTCTTCCGTATAAAAGTTACTCGAACTCCTGCATTACTACTACATTGTGTAATGCTACAGATTTCATTTCTAGTAATTGCAGAAGAACTGGGTATTTCTCCTTCCATTTTCCACATGTGTTTTTGGCTCTTGTGCTTTGCATAGACCTAAATATTTGTACTGTCCTCAGTTCCTGCAGTCCTCCTCAAACACAACAGCCAAGAAGATTAATTGCTGTATGTCCTTCATATATATTCTATAGAACATTTGCAATTATAGGTGTTTAAAATAGGCACAGGCAAATAGAGCACAGTACTTGGTTGGGTGATAGTGGGTTAGCCTGTCAATTAATCATTAGCTGGTACAACAGGCTACTTGGTAGTTCATTCAACTGTGAAAACTTTCCATTTCTTCCTGTAAGGTCTTGCCCTTGAGGAAGAATCCTTTCTCTTAAGTATTAGGTCATCAGGAACATCATGATGGATTTTTCTTTGTTTTTCTATGCAAAAATATATCATGACTTTCCTGACAACCAATAGTTGCATTTTTCCTTAAGAATAACTTAGAGACCAGCTATGGCATGGTGTTAAGATATGTGGATCCCACGTGGCCAACTGAACAGTTCAAGTCTCAGCTTGAGAAACACACAGGGTGTGTGTGTGTGTGTGTGTGTGTGTGTGTGTGTGTGAATCCAAAATTTCCAAAGGAGAGAGAAGTAGAACAGAAGGGATTATGGTGTGATCATGCCCTATGGTGAGAGGATTCTTTCTGGCTTTCTCTCTCTCTGTATCTCTCTCTTTAGTGAGCACATGCACCCTCTAGCAAAACTGGAAAAGAAAGGGAAAAAGAGGAATAGCTTATATGTTGGGAGAACAAAGTATTTGGAACCATGGCTAGGAATTTACACTGTGACTGCTGGATTTGGTGACCTTATTGGGGAAAAGTCTATTTTTAAGCACAGAGGAAAATTTGTAGAAAAAATAATGCAGAAAAGTTCAAATACTTAGGTGAAAAATAAGAGTTTTATTTGACTGTATGAAGCTGATCATGTTTTAGAAGCTCTTTGTAATGTCTGGAAAGTTTTGTGTGCGCTTTACACCACTTTATCCTTTCAAGCTATGTTGAGACCTGCTGGTTGTTTTAAGCTCTTTGAGCAGGTGCCATTTTTTGACCTGCATTAAACAGGACACTATTCAAAGGAAGAGCTGTTCTTTTAGACTTACCTTGTATACCATGAGATCTTCCCCACCCAAAATAAATGTTAATTTATTTTTAATACAAAAATTTCTTTGGAAAAAAAAAGTTATTTTGCAGCAGAAAGTCAAATTGTTACATAGAGCTACACAAAATCTCAGGAAAATAAACAACAGGTTTATACAGGTCTCATTAATGGTCCCCTACATATAAATCTGTTCATGTCAAGAACAGTCTTTTCTGGTCCAGCAGGTGGTATGGTGGTTAATTATTGGACCCTCACATGGCCAACCATGGTTTGAGTCCTGGGCCTGGTGGCTGGAAAATCATGCCAGATGTGTGTGCATAAAGTGTCCAAAATCCCTGGAGGAGACTGGAGGAGAAGGGATTATATTCTCTTCACACCATCCCACCCTGGGGTGTGATTTCTCACTTTTTTCTCACTACCTCTCTCCAGTGAGTGTATGTGCCCTAAGGCAAAGACCTAAAAAAAAAATATATTTTTAAAAAGAACAGTCATTGCTAAGCTTTTCTACCTTTCTATCAGTGAGACGATCTTTAGCAAAAGTAGGAGAGTGTGGTGCAGAGTCTGAGTCTTCAGTATTATTCTTCTGTTGGCTCTATTGCCTTGGGCAGGTAAGTTCCCTTTTCAGAAGGGTGGTTTGCTCACTTGTCATGTAAGGATAATTATAACCTCCCCGACTGTTTTGAAGGGATGCTCTAAGGCTCAAATGGAATAAGAGATGTCAAAGCACCTTTCAAACCAAGGTGCTATGCAGGTGTAAATTGTATCAATATATGTGAGGTCGAGTACCTCTGCAAACCCGTGTGTAGCCCCTGAGAGTATCACACAGTGAGTGGAAAATGAAACACATATGGTGACAGGATTGTCTGCAGTAAAGGATATCACAGGTATCTAAAACTGCTTCTATTTGGATCGTACGAGAGGAAGGACATTTAAAACGTACTTGGTTTTCACCTAAAGATAAATTTTAAAATGTAAAAGCCATGAGATGAAGTTAGATGACATGAATTTATATGCCTGAACTCACACCCATCTGCCACCATGTCACTGGTACAGAGTGGATTTAAAAGAAGATAGATTACCACATGCACCCCCATGACAATTTCACTTTATTATTCCTCATTCTGTATGCCCACCAGGTTTTCCTCACAGTCTGTTGGCCAAAGAACAAGCAAAATGTCTTCACCTTTTAAGCCTTAAGGATTCATACTTTTTTTTTTTAAATCCTCCTTCTTTGGACACTTTTATTTCAACTTCTCATCTAGAAACAAAATTTAAAAACAAAAAACTTTCTCTGTTTTGTCCATAAACATAATGACAATATTATATTGACTCTTGAAGTCTCACTATAGGAAAACATTAAAGTCTGCAATCAAACTTTATTGGAGTCTCTCACACCTGTCACATAAATATTAGGTGATATTAAACTGGATCTTGGATTCATAATGGAAAATTTGATACTTTGGGACCAGCAGGTGGTGTGGTAGTTAAGGCACTAGATTCCCACATGGCCAAGGCTGTGTGAGTCCTGGACATGGCAGCCTGAAAATCAAATTGGGAACATGTGTGCATAGAGGCCTAAAATCCCAGGAGAAGGAATTATAGCATGGCCATCCTCCCCGGGGGTTACTTCTCACTTTCCCTCTCTTTGTCTCTCTCTAGCAAGTACATGTATCCTATAACAAAACTGAAAAAAAAAGGGGAGGGAGTCACGTTTTTATGGGAATTCCAAGATCATATTTACCTATGACTGAGGAAACATGAATACATTAACAAGGAATTTTATTTTAGCGCCCACAATTGGTTAAGATTTATAAAGGTAACTTTGGAAGAGGAGAGATGCTCTTGGTTAAAGTAATGAATTCTGTAAACAATTATAGAACACCATGAACAGGAAGAATTGGAGAAAGGATGAAAACTGCAGTGAAGTCTGCAATCAAACTTTATTGGAGTCTCTCACACCTGTCACATAAATATTAGGTGATATTAAACTGGATCTTGGATTCATAATGGAAAATTTGATACTTTGGGACCAGCAGGTGGTGTGGTAGTTAAGGCACTAGATTCCCACATGGCCAAGGCTGTGTGAGTCCTGGACATGGCAGCCTGAAAATCAAATTGGGAACATGTGTGCATAGAGGCCTAAAATCCCAGGAGAAGGAATTATAGCATGGCCATCCTCCCCGGGGGTTACTTCTCACTTTCCCTCTCTTTGTCTCTCTCTAGCAAGTACATGTATCCTATAACAAAACTGAAAAAAAAAGGGGAGGGAGTCACGTTTTTATGGGAATTCCAAGATCATATTTACCTATGACTGAGGAAACATGAATACATTAACAAGGAATTTTATTTTAGCGCCCACAATTGGTTAAGATTTATAAAGGTAACTTTGGAAGAGGAGAGATGCTCTTGGTTAAAGTAATGAATTCTGTAAACAATTATAGAACACCATGAACAGGAAGAATTGGAGAAAGGATGAAAACTGCAGTGCAGAGACGAGAGAGAGGATTGATACTATTGCAGTCCTCTGGCTTACACAAGTTATTGGGGAAAGACAGTTCAAAGTTTAGCACAAGTTTTTGAGAGGGATAGTTTGAAATCTTGAACACTTCTGAGCCGTACACTTTATTTAGATGACAGAGAGATACTGAAGATATCAGAGCACAACGAAGTGAGTGATATGATGCTGATGACAAGGGTGGGCAAAGGCAGCGACACCAGAAAATGAGTTATGGCATAAAAGCTCTATGAGGGGAGGGGTAAACGAGAATTAGAAATGGAAATGAAAATGGAAGGAGAAATGTCAGAGGTATTGGCAAAGTCGAGTCATCAGTTCTTGGCAATGATTGGGATGTAAAGTAAGAGATATATAATAGAGTTAAAAATTACTTTCAAAAATTACGTCTTGGGAGAAGGTAGAATAAAAATGTGACTATTATTGAACAGAGAAGTTTAGGTATGTAGTTTCCAGTGGTAGAGACAATGATGATTTTATTTTAGGCTAAAACTAGAAAGCCATGGCAGGTGTACAGATAGAATTTACAAGTATTTTGGAGACCAGCAAATGGCATAGTATTTACGTTGCTGGATTCCTATGTAGTTGAATCCCAGATCCAGTGGCTTTAAAACTCACGCTGGGTGTGTGTGCATGCATGCCCAAGATTCCAAGAAGAGAATGGAGAAGAAAGGATTGTGTCGTGGCCATCCCCCTTGTGGGGGGATTTCTTGCTTTCTGTCTGTTTCTCTGTCTCTCAAGTAAGTGCACACACACTATAGCAATAAAACTCTAAAGGAAAAAAAAAAGTATTTACAAGTATTTTCTACAGAAACAAAAATAGGTTATTATAGAATTGAACCTTTAATGTACCAAGCAAAACTAGGATGTATAGAAATTTTTTTAAAAATTTAGTATGTCAAATTAGTGACCACTGAGAATTTCTTCAATGGTTTCTAAAATTAACCTAATTGTTTTATACAGATTTATTAAAGACACAGGTCTTGCATTTTAGAGCTAAACCACTAACTTAATTTCCCCCCAACTTTGATACTGAATATTTGGTATGCTCTGAAGTTAGATACGATCTTTGGTAGTGTTCGTTGTTCCATTTATGTATATGGTTTGTTATAAATATTTACATTTGTCTCCTTGTGAGTGCAAATGTGTTAGGGAAATATTAATGACTGCACATGTTTTTACTTTTAATTATTTAATATAATTTATTTATATAGTCACAAGAAATAGTAACCTAGGCTTTATTTTTTTCATAAAAAAAGTAAATAAACAAATGTTTGTTACCTAGAGTACATAGATGAATTTCTCCTTTCTATCAGGGCATACCTGTAATTAAAAAGATTTTGATTAGTTTGTCTCCCAGAGAAAACTGTCTTAGTGTATCTGGACAGGAGATAAGATTTTACCTATGAATGTTCCTTCGTGATAGTCCAAAAAATATTAAAATTAAAGATAGTGGTACAAATGTAGGACCAGAAGCTGATTGTTCTCTGGAGCAAGGAAAGAAACTCCTCCTGAGGTATATGCTAGAAACTAGCCCAGAGAGACTGCAGTTTTTCTACCAGCCAGTCACAACAAGAGCTGAAAGAGAAGTTAGAGACCAGGAGATGGTATAATGGTTATGTCACTGGACTCCCAGGTAGTCAGCTGCAATTCAAGTCCCAGAACTTTGGCTTAAAACTCACACTGGGCATATGTGCGTGCATGCCCAAAATCCCTAGAGGAGAATGGGAAGAAGAGATTGTGAATGACCATCTCCCCCCCAGGTGATTTCTGTCTTTCTCTCTCTCTCTCTGGTGAGCGCGCACGCCCTATAGCAAAACTCTCTTAAAAAGAAAGAAAGAAAGAAAAGCTAGAGTTGCCCCAAACTTTCTGTCCAAGATCCAGTCTTAAAGTGAAGCCTCTAGAACTGTGCTTTCCCTGGTCCAGCCATCAGAAAGTAAGCGATTGTGAATGACTTCAGCTTTTTCTCTCCCAAATGCTGCTTATAAGAGTTTGTGGGGGCTCCCTTAAGCTTCCCTGGAGTGTTAGCTATTCAGATCCACAAAGCAGTTGCCCTTTTTATGTATGCACTTTTTTAATTAAAGTGAAAGTGAGATGTTTAAGACACAGAAGAAAGTACATATGAATAAACAGGAAAGCTGAGTCAAAGAACTAAGTTTGCCTTGACGCTTGTATTCTGCTACTGCAAAGTAGAGCTTTAAGTCTTTGCTCTAATTACCTTATGCTCCCAGTTTTAAGAGAAGAGGAAACCTCCCCCACACTTCATTTATCTCCTTTTGGTTGATGGCCTCCAAGCCCAACCTTCTGTTGCCTACGTCCCAGATTCGTGCCATCACATCCCTATAGTACCTGCCTACTCAGATTCCACATGTTTAGTGCTAACTGCAATCTCACTTCTCATCCAAATTATTACTGCTTCAAATTCTCTAGTATTAGTCTGCCTGGCTTCAACTTTTAGATTTCTCAGTTTCTTTTTGTTTATTTATTTGGTTTTGGTTTTGGTTTATTAGTAGTCATAAATACTACTGTGTTACTCAAGTCTTTCTTTCCTTTGAGTATACTTATCCAACATTATTTACATTATTTAATAAATAACTGAAAACTCCTCCCTTACAGTCAAATTAAGTCTTTTATTCTTTTCTTTTTTTTTTTTTTCTGGAATGCCATGTGTATTTTGTCTCCATGGAATAGCTGTGCTGTTCCCTGTATCTGCTACCTACATTTATGTCACTCCGAAGTAATGTCTTCTATACCTTCTGGTCTCAACTCTTTCATGATGCTGCACCTTGCACCCGAAGTCCACAAAAATCTTTTTTTTTTTTTTTTTTATTTTCTAAGGCTCTTTTAGGGCGATTCTTACAACCTGTCTGGCACTTGAGCTTCATGTAACTTTTTTGTTGTTGTGTTTGTCTCTTAATCTATTTGTATCAAATTAAAAGATAGTTGTCAGTCAGCTTTCCTGTTTGTTACCAGAGTCAATGGTGATGTATTTCAAACTATGTCAAAGGAGTTCAGCTACAGTGTGGTACAAGGCACACTTCTAGCACAAAAATGATTGTAAACTAAATCAAATAAAAATTGTCATGATAGACTTGTCAGTTTCACACCATATCACTCCAATTCTGCTGGAAACAGGGGCAAGCTGGACTTCTTACTCTTTTGCATTTCTCAGTGCCATCAACATAGAGCAAGGTATACCGTGGCTATGTGGGCCTCTCAGGCACCCCAGCATGCCCTGGGGTACCAATCATTGCTGAGTACATGTGTATACTAAGTTTAGCATACGTCATCTGTAATCTTAACAGCCTTGTAAGGTAGGCATTTTAACCCCTTTCACAAGTGAAGAATCTCGTTCTCAATGAAGTTACGACACTTAATGAGCCTACACTGAGGCAGCAAGTACGTGACAGAGCCAGGGTTGATAGCCAGATATAACTGAAAAGCCACTATACTGTCCCTTACTCATCATTGCCCAGCTTCTGAGGAATGGAAACTTGTGATGTCACCTTGGATTATTCACAAATAAGACTCTTGAGAGGAACATTGTGCTTATGTATATCTGGTCCCAGAGATAAGGGTATTGTTGATATTTCCTTAAGAATCTCATCCTGGGACAAACAGCCAGCACAGTGGTTCCATTGCTGGACTGCCATATGGCCGGCCACAGTTCGAATCTCAAACCCGGTGTCTTGAAAATCACTCCAGGTGCATGTGCGTGCGTGCCCAAGATCCTGGGAGGAAAATGGAGGAAAAGGGATTGTGGCATGGCCATCCCCCCGGGGGGTGATTTCTCACTTCACCTCTCACTATCTTTGTCTCTCTCTCCCTATGGCAAGCGTATGCACCTTAAGGCAAAATACTCTAAAAAAAAGGAGGGAAGTGTCTCATCTTGGGATTAGCAGGTGGTATAGTGGTTAAGAGCTTGACTCCTGCATAGTCGACAACAGTTCAAGTCCTGAACCAGGTGGCTTGAAACTCATGCCAGTCATATGTACATGAGTGACCAAGATCCTAAGAAGAGAATGGAGGAGAAGGGATTGCAATGTGACCCCACCACACACCCCAGGAGGTGATTTCTCATCTTTTGTCTCTCCTGCGACTATACACACCCTATAGCAAAAATCTCTCTCTCTCAAAAAAAGAATCTCATCCCACAAAATTTGAAATCACTGCCTTTATCTCATCCCACACCTATTTGAGATCATCTGTCTATCTACATGTTTTCTGCATCTCCAACTTGTTTTCTGCCCCAGTTTAACCTTTCCTTATCAGTGAACACAGAGCCTACTTAAAGGGTAGGAGTAAAATTCAGGTGTTCAGCTTGAAGAAGAGGTAACAGACTAGCTTCAAGTCTGCTGAAAATTGAACTCTTTCCGGGTGTCCATCCCCACTCTTATTCACACACGAGGTCATTAAGAAGCATATCTTCCTTCACATGCACAGGACTTTGCCTGCAAGGACCCATTAGTGCTAATGGGTCATTTTTCTTCCCTCTTTCCAAGGATCAAAAGGAGAATCTGCATCTTTGATGAAGCTCTAATAGTACATAGGGCTTAGACCACTTAAGGGTTTCTTTTGTTCTCTTTATATGGAAACCCACCAAGGGGTTTTAGACCATTTTCTGCTAAATAAAAGGTTTATAAAGACAGTACTAAGTGCCGGTGCTAAGTGCAGCTTCAGTAATGAAAACGAAAATGAGTCCTCTACTTATTAAGCCCAACTCGTCTATGTGGGTATTCTTGAGGCTTGCATGCTATACTCCTTGAACTGATATTTTCTACTGTTTAGTAACATGGGGAATATTACTGCTTCTCTCTGGTAAACTTTAAAAAGTTGTCAAGCAGTAAGTTTGCTAATAGGAAACTTAAGAACTGTGGTAGGAAGTGGGAAGAAGGAAATAAGTGCACTTTATAGCCACTCCCTCCCCAACTGTTGGCTTACCACTCTTCCTTCATGATTGCTTTCTACTTTGACCTGAAGCCATCAGGTGGCTGACATTGTTTTATCAAGTGCTATTGTGCTTAGAGGCCAGTTGTAGAGACACTGGGAGAATCTAAAACTGACAAAGTCTCTCCCCTCCCCTCCCTTCATCAGAGAGATAAAGAATGCTCATGAAATACAAAGTATTCTGGGGCCAGCAGGTAGCTTGATGGTTAAGGGCGCTGGATTCTCACATGGCTGACTGTGGTTCGAGTCCCAGATCCAGTGGTTTGCTTTCTCACTTTCTTTCTTTCTCTGTCCCTCTTTGGTCAAACTTAAATAAATAAATAAATAAAGTTAAATAAAATAATTATTTAAAATAAAAAGATATATAAATATTTCATTCTAACTTTTGGTACTGAATTCTATACCAGAAAACCCTGAAGCAGTACCGAGAATACTTCGTCCAAGACCCCACTGCTCCCTAATGCTACATTCATTAGGCCTGGAAAAGAGCTGAATTTTCTAACAAATTTAGTTCAACAAATGAATGTAGGTAGCATTCCTTTGCACTGATATTTGATATGAAAAAGTATAATAGCCCCCCATCTCTGATGTGCAAGAAGAGTATTTTTTGCTATTTTTTTTAACTCACTTTGGTTTCTATTTTGAGCTCTGATTGCTTCAGCTAGTGAAAATATAATATAAGGTAATTTTAGTTTCCTTCTTTTCCTGGAATTATGTCAAAATTACGTAGTGGAGGATGGAGTGCAGGCAGGAGGCTTCCATTTTATCAGGTGTGGGGAAGATAGGGAGAGAGGCGATTTGGAAGCTATTCTCAAATTTTCTGTAGTCGGGACTCAGGTATCCACTGAGCTGCTACCTTGCATCTTCATTCCTGTGTGCATGATCTCTTCAGGTCAGATTCTTTCCACTATTTCTTTGCCCCTATGGAATTGTTCTATTGATCCCCCACTATACCAGAACCTGGGAAGTTCTGTGAGGCCAATGCCCCAGTGTGTCTGTATCTATCACACAGCTGTTTCTTCCCCAGCACCTCACTGCCACCTCTGGTTCTGAGGAAATGCAGCTAGGTTGCATAGTGGTTAAGGTTGCTGAATCAAACATGGCCAACAGCATGGTTTGAGACCCAGACCCAGCAGGTTGAAAAACACTCTGGGCACATGTACATGTGCATACCCAAAATCCCAAGAGGAAAATGGAGAAGAGGTTGCACTGTGGCCATCCCCCTTGGAGATAGAGGATTCTTTCTCACTTTCTCTCTCTTTACCTCTTTGTCTGTCTCTTTCTCTCTCATTCTCTCTCTGGTGAGTATATGGGCCCTATAGCAGATAAGAAAAAAGAAAACTATATCCTCTTTGGGCATTTACCAATGATTATACTCACATTTTTCCCTCAACTTTATCTCCTGGTTGCCTGAATGAAAAGCTAGAAGCTTTAATTGTCTCATGTAAATATATTCTATTTCATTCCTTGAAAAGCCTAGGCTTTTATTTTATTTTATTTTTGAGAGGTTTTTGCTATAGGGTACATGCACTTGCCAGAAAGAAAGAGAGAGACAGAGAGACAGAAAGCGAGAAATCACCCACCCAGGGGGGATGGCCATGCCACAATCCCTTCTCCTCCATTCTCCTCTCGGGATCTTGGGCATGCACGCACAAGCACCTGGCATGAGTTTAAGCACCGGGTCCGGGGCTTGAACCGCAGTCAACTAAGTGGGAGTCCAGTGACATAGCCATTACGCCAATAGCTGGCCAGAAGCCTAGGCTTTTAATACTTAGATGTATAAAACTAATTTTATATCTTTAATTTCTGATTCATAGAATTTCTCTGAGTCAACTAGAACACAATACCTTGAAATTTAAGTGAGAGAAAAGACAAAGGAGAGAACAGAAATATGGAGAAAAAATTAATATACTTCAAAACTAGTACCTTATCTCAGATCAAAAACATGCTATTCTTTAATATTAAGGATAATGGTTAGAAGTCAGTAAAGTTGTATATTATTTAAAAGGGGGGAGGGAGTAAGAGCATCCATTACTTTCAGCAAAAGGTGTATAATGTCAGTGTCATCTTCATATAATACTTAGAGCTTAAGTTCAAGGGACCTCTGTTCTCCCCTTTTAAAAACTAAATGCCTTTGAGCAAGCCACATAATCTCTGTTCAATTTACTCTCTAATACAATTCAGGAATGTTAGATCTGTGATTTTTATCCTGCTTACAAGCTAATAGGTTACTGTCTTATGGACATGAAATTTCTGGGTCAGAGACCAAGGACTTTATTACCCATAGCTCATCAAATAGCATGTGTATCAATTCTTTTTGTTTCCATAGCTCATTAGAACAATGTATATAATCCCCAATGAACATTAGGACTGCAGAGGTTTAGTGTTATACTGGGAAAAATGTGCCAAGTGACATAAAATTGGATAAAATGGTTTATGTATGAGAAAATGGAAATGACAATGAAATGTCAGAGAAGTAGCTAAAAAGACTGTTACCAGAATTTATAAAAAGAAATTTCATGTCCTATATTGATTAAGTGCTTAGGAGACTCAATTAATGACATCCATTTGATGAATGCCATCCAGATACAGTGAATGATCTGTAATAAGAAAAGAAATAAAATCAGACATGAATTGCAATTCATTTGTTTATTTAGTTAATTCGTTTTCATCATGGGATGTGTGCACTCACAGAGAGAGATGGGAAAGGAGAAGAGAATGTCTCACACAGGGAAGGCCATGCCACAATCCAATCTCTTCCATTTCTCTCTTCTTTGAATTTTGGGCATGCACTGGTGTATTTCTTGGGTCTTTGTGTCTAGGACTTGAGCCGTGGTGCTGACCATATGGGATCCAGCCACCTTGACTTTTGTCATGAGCTGACTTCACAATTTATTTTGATATATTTTATAATAGTAGCCCACAAAATTAGGAAATTCCAGATCTGTATACATGAAGAAAATTTGAGCAAATTATTCCATTTAAAATTGCAATGAGGGGCCAGCAGATGATAGAATGGTTAAGTTGCTGGACTTCCACATAGTTGATCATGGTTCACGTCCTAGATTTGGTAGCTTAAAACTCACATTGGGCGTGTGTGTGTGCATACCCAAACTTCAAAGAGAAAAGAAGGGATTGTGGTATGGCCATCATCCCAGGGGGGTGAATCCTCACTTTCAATCTCTCGGATACACATGCCTTATAGTAAAAATCTCTCTTTAAAAACAAAACAAAACAAAACAAAAAAAAACAGAAAAATAACAAACAAAAAACTGCAATGAAATTAGACATGAAGATGACAAAACTGAGCAAATTACTCTATTAGAAAATGAATTAAATAAAGGGACCAGAAGTTGGCATAATGGCTATGTCGCTGGACTCCCATGTAGTCAACTGCGTTTAGAGTCCGGGACCCTGGTGGCTTAAACTCATGCCGGACGCATGTGCATGCATGCCCAAGATCCCGTGAGGAGAATGGAGGAGAAAGGACTGTGGCATGGCCATCCTCCTGGGGGATGATTTCTCACTTTCTGTCTCTCTATCTCTCTTTCTGGTGATCGCATGCACCCTATAGCAAAAATCTCTTCAAAATAAAAGAAAAAGAAAGAAAGAAAGAAAGAAAGAAAGAAAGAAAGAAAGAAAGAAAGAAAGAAAGAAAAGATTAATTAAATAAAAATTTAAATTGGTAATTTGTTAACAGACCCCAAGGTACCAGAAGTAGTTGAAAGTAGTGTCACTTTACAAAAAAAATAAAAACTGCTGGAGAAGGTTGTAATATTTGTATACAAACTATTGTAGGAGCGAGTTAGTGAACAAGATAGGTACAAGCAAGAGTAGAGCAAAAGCACAGTACAGAAAGTGCTTTTAGTCATTTAGTGAGCTCTGATTGAGTCACCTCAAAGACTCAATTTTCTAAGTATAAGGAGAACTTGATGATGTCTATTAACTGAATATTTACTACATGTTTTCACACTGATGGGCACATCATAAAGTTTATTTATTTAATCCTCATAGCAATCTTATGCGATTACTGTGTCCATTTTATAAATGAGAATACTAATGATCAGAAAAACTAAGACAATAAATAAATAAATGAACATGCTGAGGATGATGGAGTTGCTAAGAAACAGGGCTCATGGAGATAGCAGATGGCATAGTGTTTACATCACTGGACTCCCACATGGACAACTGCAGTTCAAGTCCCAGACCCTGGGGCTTGAAATCATGCCAGGCACATGTGCGTTCATGCCCAAGATCCCAGGAGGAGAATGGAGAAGGGGTTGCAAAGTGGCCATCCCCTCCCCAGGGGCAGGGGGTGATTTATCACTTTCCCTCTCACTGTCTCTGTCTCTTTCTCCAGCAAGCACATGCACCCTATGCCCAAAACCTCTTAAAAAAAAAAAAAAAGAAGAAGAAAAAAAGGAAAAGAAATGGGGCTCAGAGTTTAAGGTGCGAATATGCAACTCTATGGGCCATGTTCTTTCATTGTGACCACACCATATTAAACTCTTAGTTTCCTGTGGAAATAGCTTCTAGAACTTTCTCCTAGTGCGGATGTATTACTCCAACACTTCTATTGTTTTGCCCTTTTAGGAAAATAGCTAGTCATAAATTTACTTTTTATTAATTTAATAAAAATCAACCAGTCTTTTCTCCATCCTCTCACGTGTTTAAAGGCAATGACATGTAACTTTTCTGACAAAGACTTCTATCTTCCCACAGGTGACTTGTATATAGGAGGCGTGGCTAAAGAAACATACAAATCCTTGCCAAAACTCGTCCATGCCAAGGAGGGCTTTCAAGGCTGCCTGGCATCAGTGGATTTAAATGGACGGCTTCCGGACCTCATCTCAGATGCTCTTTTCTGCAATGGACAGATTGAGAGAGGATGTGAAGGTACTAGAACTTTGTCATCACACTTTACATAATCCTTTTCCCATCTATAAATGAGAACAGCTCTGGGTAGCTCGTAAAATTTTAGAAACTGTGAACTCCCATTTAGGGTTTAGACATTTTTATTCATGATTTAGATTTTTCTTCCCATAAATCTTAATTTTCTGGACTGTTTACAAGACTATATAATGCTTTAGGTAAAATGGGAACTATATTAATAGATCTTGTTAGTTTTTTGCTTCTTTACACTCTAGCCTACCTTATGAGTGTGTTAATCAGTTCATTCTTGATAGCATTAAATAGACACTCCAATTAGACTAGAAAAAATATATAAAGATATATTCTAGCAAATACTTATCAACCTGGACATATCTTTAAATAAATTTGTGACTTTTTTGGTGTGTAACAAGAGACTAAAGCTCAGATATCCCATTCTGAAATCGATAATTGATTTCTTTCTATTTGCCAGCCAAGTCCAAATCACATACATTGTCAGTTTATTTTAGCAGATATAGATTTCTTATATTACCTAACAATGATATCACACACTTTAGTAATGTGCTTGAGTATCTTCTGCTTTTTCATGCTATCACACCTAGACCTGTCATAGTACTTTTTTTTTCTTCTTTTTTTTTTTTTTTTTTGGAGAGGTTTTTGCTATAGGGCGCGTGCGCCCGCCAGACAGACAGAGAGACAGAAAGCGAGAAATCACCCCCCAGGGGGATGGCCACACCGCAATCCCTTCTCCTCCATTCTCCTCTCGGGATCTTGGGCACGCACGCACACACGCCTGGTGTGAGTTTAAGTCACCGGGTCTGGGACTTGAACCGCGGTTGACTACGTGGGAGTCCAGCGACATAGCCATTACGCTAACTGCTGGTCCCCTCATAGTACTTTTTGATAGGTACTTTCATTTTAGATTTTTTATTTCAACACCTTGGCTTATTTGAGTCAGTCCTCCCTCATAAATGTAATTTAATCACATTACCATGAATTTTGTGACTTTGGATGCATTGCTGCTTCTCTTTTAATGGTGAACACAATTTGGGCATTCTGAAAATTTTATAGATTTTCATATGGGAGAAGAGGAAGATGGGAACCAGCAGTTAGCGTAATGGCTATGTCGCTGGACTCCCACGTAGTCGACCGCGTTTTGCGTCCCGGACCCAGTGACTTAAAACTCATGCCGGGCGCGTGTGCATGCCTGCCCAAGATCCCAAGAGGAGAATGGAGAAGAAGGGATTGCGACGTGACCATCCCCCCTGGGGGATGATTTCTCGCTTTCTGTCTCTATGTCTCTCTCTGTCTGCGCACATTCTCTATAGCAAAAAACTCCCCAAAAAAAAAAAAAAAAAAAAAAGAGGAAGAAAGAAATGTGAATTCCTATTCTCCAGAATATTATGAATCATTTCTTCTTAGAAAAAAAATACATTTAAAAATTACCAAAGCACATGGAAATTATTTTATTTGAAAATACAAGTTTTTCCTGTCTGTAGCATGTGTTTTTCTGAAGTTATATGGAATTCAACCTATGTTTTAATAATGTCAGGGGATAAGTTTCTATTAGTAGAAGTCTCCATTGAATTTATTTCTAATGTTGCCATTTTCTTTTTTATTTCAAAATTTGGCCTAATGCTTTTGCAAAACAAAAAGAAACTATATGCTTTCTCTTTTTACAAATTCAGTAAAGAAAATTGTTAATCCTCTAGAGGTAGATACAAGGATATTAGACATAACTTTGATCCTTGGGGTTTTTGAATTAGTGAGACTATGTACATGTATTATTTTTATTTAAAGAAAAATCTACTACAAACTCTTCTGGGAAAAAAATTAATAAGCCTTTTTAAAGTAATTTGGAGGACCATCAGTTAACATAATAGCCGTGTTGCTGGACTCCCACGTAGCCGACCGTGGTTCAAGTCCCAGACCCGGGAGCTTAAACTCACGCTGGGCGCATGTGCGTGCGTGGCTAAGATCCCGAGAGGAGAATGGAGGAGAAGGGATTGTGGCATGGCCATCTCCCCTGGGGGGTAATTTCTCGCTTTCTGTCTCTCTGTCTCTCTCTGTCTTTCTGGTGAGTGCACATGCCCTATGCAAAAACCTCTCAAAAAAAATCCAAAAAGTAATTTGGTAACTGACTTCTTAATAACAAGCTGCGGCAGGTGTAGAGAGAAACATCCACAACCAAAATCCCACAGAAAGAAAACAAGACACAAGCACCCTTATTGCTGGCATGTGATGGTGACGGGAAAAGAAGATTAATGACAACAACATGTACCTATAGAAGATATTTGTAGTACTGATACTTAGCATTGTTTTCCAACATAATCTAGTAAGCAGTTTGGTAAAGATGATCAATTACACATCATCTTGGGTAGTCTTAAACTACTATTTGAGCATTTGAACTTATTTCGTAGATTCATTTATTTAGTAGAATATGCCATTGGTTCTTCCTTACCTTATCTAGGATGCTTTAAATATCTGGGCTTTAATAGTTCTCAAACTTCTTCCCTTGCCTTTTTTTTTTTTTTTTTTTTTTGATATAGGGCAGGTAATAACCAATGTGCAGGCTCATTAAAGTCAAGATAACTTCTCTACATAAGTCAGTGAAATTTCTCACACTTTTTTTTTTTGTAGACCCATAACATTCAGCCCTAGACTGTGCTGTAAGCTATAGAATCCCCATTCTTTTTAATTATGACAGCTATCATTGATTAACCCCTGGCAGTAATACTTTTATATGCTATCCCATTTAATACTCCAAGTCCTATAAATGAGGTATTCCACAATTTAAAAAATAAATACGTTTTATTTTTTAGATGAATAAAATCTCAGCAATATAAAGTAACATTTCTAAAGACACACACATAGTAATGGTTGATAAAATCTTTGAATCCAAGTTTGCCTACATGGAAGCCCAGACATCTAGCCATTTTCCTCTGTTGTTCCTTTAATTCCCAGAGATTGCAGTTTTACCTTCATTTTCCTTTTCTTTTCAGAAATATCTTTATTTTTAATCACTTGATAGAAATATCCTTGTGGCTTGGTCCAAATTTTTACTAAGTGATAAAATAAAAGGAACGTTATGTAACTAAAGGGAAAAATAAATTGGGGGCTGTCTTGTGTAAATACTTGTCAGTGTTAAAATATTGTTCTAGAAGGTGAGTACTTTTAAAAAATGGGTCTTGTCAGGCAGAGGTATGCATTTTCTTGTAATACCTGAATATAAAAAGACTGTTGTGATACTGAAAATAACAATAAAAATAAAGCAGGTCTTTGTGCTCACATAGAGGTTTGGCAGGTACTCTGAATTGCTGCTCTATAATATGGGCATATTATTTTGTAGGATTACAGCGTTACAATTTTTAGAAGTTAGAATTGTGAAGTAATTGCATGTGTGATGATTGTTGAAAAAGCGAAAACAAATGCCTGAGTCTCCATCAGTTTTTGCTCCTGCTCTGCAGGTCAAGGAGCAAATGGCCGTTTGTTCAACAGTGTCTGGCCCAATCTGGGCTTGCGCTACTCCCTTCTCCTTTACTGAAGGAAGAAATATACTTAGGACAATTACCTTGAGAGACTTTATTTTTTAAAATGTGCTGATTATTTTCAGTCTCTGATGTAGGGATAAAGATCGGTAGACCATTTCTCACTGGTTAGAAGAATAGGATAACCTGAGCAATTTAGTGTTTCTTAGATTTTTGTTGAAATAATTGGAAGAAAAAAAAAAGAACCATTATGTCTATTCAGGTCTCCTGAACCTGGGTGATTATTATTGCTACTAATACTTATAAAAACTATTATAATTGTCATTATTATTATACTGATTGTTGTTACTAGATTATAATGTAATTAGAGTCCTCGATATTTTGGTTTTTAAATGTGTGAATGTTCACATAGGTTAGGCTAAATTCAATAACTTTTTATGAAAAATACCCATACTGATAAAGTTGTAATAGAAATGTGCTTATAAAGTACATGTTTAAAAACCATTTTATCAGGGCAAGCAGGTAGCGTGGTGATTAAAGTGCTGGACCCCCATATGGTTGACCACAGTTCAAGTCCTAGACCTGGCAGCTTGAAACTCACATTGGGCACATGTGTGTGCATGCCCAGAATCCCAGGAGGAGAATTGAGAAGGAAGTGGCACAACCATTTCTCTAGAGGGTTGGTTGTTTCTCACTCCCCCTCTTACGTCTCTCTCTTCTCTCTCCAGTGAACACATGTGCCCTGTGGCAAAAAACTTTTAAAAAAACAAAAGTATAAAGGATTTACCAAAACATCAATTTATACAAAGTCTAATTACAAGTAATTCTGATTTATTCACTAAAACAGGTACCGCAAAGGTTTTCACTATTAATAGTGTCTATTTAGGCTGGTGCCAATTTTTATACTTTTATAAAACCTTTAATAAAATCATGTTAACTACAAATAGCTTTAATTTATACTTTAAAGATATTTAGATGACTACATCCTCTTCTCACCTTTCTCTAAGCTAGTCCTTGTTACAAAGGTTTTACCGTAATATTTATTCACAGGTCAGTTTGTAAGTGTTGAAGATAACTATAAAAGTTTTAAAAAATACAGACAGAACTTTGAAATTCTTAAGTGGTATATACAGAACTTGGTAAGAGCAAGGATGAATACTCCACACTGAAATCTCACAAAAATAAGTTTCTTTAAGGGGATAATATTGTGGTTTCTTCTTCCATCTCACTTCCCTCACCCTCTTCAAATGATGTATACGTTTTGATAGTTTGATGTCGCTCTAAAGTCCAACTGCTGGTGGCGAAGGTCTGGCATTAGTTTTAAGCCTTAATTGGAACAGTGAAATAAAACATCTAGAGAGGAAAATAGAAGGAGATAATTGGTCTGCTAATGATTGTAGTCCACACTGTATTTGCACATGACAAATGGTGCTGCATGTTCCCAATAAGCAAGACAGTCACTTTGGTAGTGCATTCATATTTATCCAAGAGATGAAAAAATATAAAAGCCCTTTTAATTTTCCTTCATTACATGTCATCAGCTCAATTAACCATTATGTATAAACACATATACAGTGAAATTCTAATAAATTATCGCTTCCTCATTTTTGGCTTCTCTTAAGATTTATGGCTTTTAGTATTAATTTGTTTGCTCTACATAGCATTTCCCTTTATAGCAGCATGCTTTTTGAATCTGAACGTTCTTCTGTGTTTGCCCCATTTCAGTATTGCTTACTAACATTTAATATATTTTGCTTTTTTTTTTTTTATTTTGCTGACAAAGTTGCATTGATGAAAGCTGACTTGCAAGGTAGATAGCCCTGTGTGTATAAAACAAGACTGAAACCCCATAATACACAGTGGAAACCCTAAAATAACATTTTTAAACATTTTTTCAGTAACCATTATTTGCATTCATATTTCATTTTTTTCCCTTCTTAATGTTGTGCAAGAAACCTCATTGTGTAGCATAGTTTGCATAAAGGCTTTCAGTCTTGAATATGTTTGTATAGTGATTGCCTTTAGTGCTTTGATCATACTTTTTTTAAGTTTTTGTTTTTCAGTGTTCTAGTTATGATTCTTTAGAAATAGACTAGCATTCTTTTTTCTTTGTATGTTAAATGGGGGCATGTCATTTATAAAGAGTTCTTCATTTTCTGTTTAATTGCATGAAATTGTTAAAGCATGTGAATTGATACTTGCCAACATACCTATCCAAAACACCCAGCAATCATAACTTTATACATAGTCTTTGCAGGGAAACGTCTGGAACCTCTAGGGTATTTTTGCGTAACTCTCTTCACTTATTTTGCCAGTCTTTATCTCATGAAGTTGTAATCTCCATTTCTCATGGCGTTTCTATTCATTGGTCAGAAGTTAAGGATATCTAACCGTTTTCTAAAATCCAAATGGTGACGGAGAATGACTGGTGATAGAATGAGATTACCTGCTACGATTACTATACTAGAAGCTATGTGCTTGCTTTTACTTTGTGTTGGTTTTAGTTTATGATGATGATGTGTTTTGTCCTATACTTAAAACTTAAGAAAACCTTCATGTTACAGCTTCTTGGTTCCTAATTCAGGTGTGTGAAGTAGAACTTTCAAAACTAGTTTGGACATGTAATTTGAGGTGTTGGCAACTACTGAATGTGATCTAACTCATAAATAAAAACACTTCAGGATTTTTGTTAAGGAACCCAAGTTTCTTTTGGATTGTTTTGCAGGGCCCAGCACCACCTGCCAAGAGGACTCATGTTCCAATCAGGGTGTGTGCTTGCAGCAATGGGATGGCTTCAGCTGTGACTGTAGCATGACTTCCTTCAGTGGGCCGCTCTGCAATGACCGTAAGTACTTCTCTGAGTACGGGCTGGCACTCCTCTTTGCTTCCAGTTACTGTTTGATACGCAAAGCATAAAACCAGAAATCCTTATTTATAATGTCTCTAATTAAGTCAAGCTGTCATAACCAAGACAAGCAGTTGTTTCTGCAGAAAGGACATTTCAAAATACTAAATTATTAATCAGCTATGCCATTAGCTAAGTGCTGTGATGATGGCGATTCTTTGGTTTGTTGTTGTTGGTTTTTTTTTAAACATTATTTATTACTACTGGTAGTCACCTTGTCCAAAAGAACAGTTTTTTCATTTGTTAGATATGACCATTTTCTCTCAGTTTTTGAAAGAACCTTCATATGGCTTTATAGTAAATGGTATTTAATTTTGTAAGATTTTATAGTGAGTCTATAACTTTAGTGAACCGTTATAGGTCTCATGTTTTTCTCTCTACATCTTCGTAGGCCCATTGCTACCTCTCCCTTTATGAACCGTGTTTCAACATTTCCTACAAAGATTCCCTTGTAGTTTAACCACTGGAGGCTTTTTGTTCCTTTAGTCTCAATATAAGCATGGGAATGAAACTCAGGGTTTACACTATATCATGTCATATCCACTGTACTATAGCAGCAAGCATCTTGAGATGGAATTAACCAGTCTACAGGATGAAATTTGATTTCTTAACTTTTGAAAGGGTCCTGCTTTACCGCACTTCATCAAAATAGTCAAAGCATTTCCGAAAAATTACTATATGGCATTATATTAAGAGAAAATTTGGAACAGCACCTCATGGCTGTAAAACAGAGTAACATGTATGATAAATGGTAAACCTGTAAGCTCAAACTCCAGGGTGGAGGGAGAGGGATGTGATGACTGACGCTGTGGGCTTCCATGCAAAGGCTGGATTTGAACGAAGATTTAAAGAAAGACTGAGTTTGTTTATTTTGACCTTTGTCTGTTTAGGACTGTGTTCGTGTTGGCAGATGTGTGTAACACAGTGTCAAAAATGGGGTCCAGCCGAGGTAGCTGTCAAACCGAGTTGTTTCCTCCTTGCCGACATACTATGTAGTGCTATTCACCAGCCATCTTCAGACTCCCTGCCCCAAATACGGACTGCAGGGAGAGCACACCATGAATACAAAGTAAAGTAATACTTACAAGGGGCTTTTAATGACCACATCACCATAGATGGAGAAATATTCTGTATCCATCCTATCAGTGTCAGATTCTATAGAACTATGCTAAACCTGAACCAATAAACATGCATTCACACCATCACACATTTGCAAACTATTTCTACAAATAAAATCACACTTAAAAACAATAACCCCATTTGGGGTTATATAAAGAACCTCAAATAACTACTCAATAAATGTGTATACTATATAAAGCAAAGAAAATAAAATAACTTTATATATGCTTTTAATAAAGATATGCATATATGTCATACATTTGATTTTCACCCCATAGAAAATTACATAAATTTAATCTAGGACAACCAGAAGATTGAATATTTGATATGATTGTGTCATGGCAAAATTTTAATCCTGAACATGATCTTGGCAGATGCATGACTACGTGTGGTAGCTGAGAGGCCTTTTTTGGTATGAAAGTACTTTTCAGTTTGCTAAAGGGCTTTCTCTGCCAAACTTTGCTTAATCTCGTTTCTACATTTTGCAAAACAATCGCCATTTGGTCGTGTCAGACTGTGTATCCTCATATACCAGTTAAATATGAAGAATATAGTTTTGTCTATGTATTTGTCAGGCTTTTTCTAACGGAACATCAAGATCCAACCTCAAGTAGCATGCTGTCTTCAAATGATTTTTACAGAAAAGTGTTTGGATTCTGCTCTTGGGTGATAGTAGTGGTGGTGATGACAATGATAAGGCTATGTGTCATTTACTTGTAAATAAGGTAAATGTCATTTAAGAAATGTGTTTTCTGATATGTCTCATGTACAAATCAGCCTTAAAATTACTTTAGAGAGCTCTTGGAATACATACATTTGGAATAAATAATTACCTCTTAGTGAGTTTTCTAGAAATGTAAAATGGTCCATTGGTTTACACATTGGAACTTCATTGGTGAAGATGTGTATGTACAAATTGATATTTGAAAATAAATATTATTTTATATCAATTATAATTTATAGCAGATGGAAACATTATTTTATTATTTTAGTTAATATGGCAATAGAAGTAGCATAACACATTTTTGTGTTTTTGTTTTGTTTTGTTTTTGTTTTTAATGAAAAGGTTTTTGATACAGAATGCATATGCTCGCCAGAAAGACAGAGAGAACAGAGAGACAGAAAGCGAGAAATCACCCCCCAGGGGGGATGGCCATGCCGCAATCCCTTCTCCTCCATTTTCCTTTCAGGATCTTGGGCACACATGCACACGTGCCTGGCATGAGTATAAGCCACCACATCCGGGACTGGCACCATGGTCGACTACATGGGAGTTCAGTGACATAGCCATTACACTAATTGCTGGTCCCTCATAAATATTTTTCTCACTTTTAAAAAAAAAAATGTTTTGGAGGGACAGCAGTTGCTGTAATGGCTATATCGCTGGATTCGCATGTAGTCAGCTACGGTGCCCAAAATCCCAAGAGGAGAATGGAAGAGAAGGGATTATTGTGGCCATCCTCCCCGCGGGGGGGGTGGGGGGGATGATTTCTCGCTTTCTGTCTCTGTCTCTCTCTGTCTGTCTGGCGAGTATTGCACTCTATAGCAAAAAACAAAAACCTCTCCAAAAAAAAAAATTTTTATTTTCCTAATTGCCAAAGGGGGTGTGTCCTCACCAGAGAGAAAGAGGGAGAGGGGGAGGAAGGGAGAAAGAGAGAGGAAGAAAGGCCCCCACAAAGGGGAAAAGGCTAGCATTTATGCTGCAGTCCTTTCCATTCATCCATCCAGTCAGAATCTGAGGCATGCATGCATATGTGCCTGGCCTGGTTTTCCAGCTACCAGGACTGGTATTTGAACCGTGGTCAGTCGTGTGAGATCTGGCTCCCAATGCCCAGTGTTTAACCACTGTGCCAGTCTGGACCAGTCTCATTTTTTAAATTGATTGAAATAAACAATCTTGTATCTATGTATGATCGTTTTTCTATAAGTTGCACAAATGAAATTGGTGTCATTCCTTAGATTTTTAACAAAGCTTTTTTTTAGTGTGTGTAGATGTCAACTATTATTTTAAAAAGTAAAGCCAATTAGGAAACTTCATTTCTTAATGAAATTTTCAACCCTAACTTAGTTATTTACCCATAAATTCTATGACTGTATCCTCCAACTTCAAGAAAGTAAAAGAATGAAAAAAGAAAAGAGAAAATAGAAACAATTTTTTTAGTAGAGAAAACAAACCATGTTAAAAAATGAGCCCCCCTCCTCAAAAATAGAACTTCTAAATGTCATTTTCTGATAAGCTTCATAGACTGTGTTAGAGTAACTAGAAAACTTTATATTAGCCTGAAGATATAATTAACAGTGGAAAGATGGGAATACTTCATAGCTTGTAAGTGTAATCTTGGATAAATCATACTAATTAATTGAACTGAAAGGAATCTTTCAAAAAAAATAAAAGAAACACTTATGTAAAGTACTGCCAAAGGCTATTTTTAAATAAATGTATTTGTGAAACCCTTTCTTTCCTGGAAACATGCCATCCAAATGATCTACTCATTGACAAAAGCGATCGCTCTGCATGTGTGTTGGGTAGTGCTGTGTATGCAGCTCTTCGGTTCCTCATAGCAATACCCATAGCCTTGTGCAGGCTTACTGTATAATGTCTTGGTTGTTTCCCACTTCTTATTCCTCTGTCCTCTCTCTCTCTCCCCATTTAATTCTTTCTTTCTGTCCTCCCTAGTTTAAATGGCACAGTCTCTCCAGATTCTCTTAACCAGAGACAATAGTTTTCCTCCTCTGACTTCTAATAGAACTTTGTTTATTCTATTTTATTAGCCATTACTTTCCACCTTACTGTAACTTATGTTTGGTTTTATCCTTCTATAAAACTGCGGTATATTTTTCTCTCAGGAACAATATTCATTTCTGTTCATAAGCCCAGTATTTTGTACAGTGTGTTGTATGTAATTGGTAATGATTCACTAATTCAATGGTGATTAAATGCGTGAACCTTGAATAAGGATTTCTATCAATAGGAAATCCTTGGTAGCCACCAATACTCTCAAGGTTCATCAGCCTGGAGCTCACAGACCTCTATATTCTGACATTAGCCTTCATTTTCCTCTCCCTCTATTGCAGAACACTGTCCATATGGCATGTTACTGCCAATCTACTTACTCGTGGCTTTCTAAACAATGTTACACTTTCCAATTTCCTCACCATTGCTTATGCTAATGTCTCCACCTGGGGAATGCAGTCATTCCACCTGGAAAGTGTTCCTTTCACTATTTATGCTTGAAGAAATATCATTTCCTTTGCAATCTTTGCTTAAACTTTTCCACATTACGGAAATTTCCTTGATCCTCTGAGTAGGGCATTACTTTCCCTCTTCTGAAATCTTAGAGCAACGGTATACTGTACTACTGCATGTGACTGTATACTCTAACTATTTGAGAACTTCCTGTTGGATGTAGCCATTCACTGAAAGCTGAATATGCACCAGGTCTGTGCTAAGAGTTTACATTCATGAGTTTCCACTGAAGTGGTCACTAGAGGCTGAGAAAGTGGGGCGTGGGGTTGGTGGAAGGGGACAGGGAGATGTTCTTTAAGAAACAGCACATTATAGTTAGACAAGAGGATATGTTCTAGTGTCCTGTCCTTTAGAGCAGTCGAGTAACTATAGTTAACAATAATTTATTTTATATTTCAAGATAGTTAGAAAAGAGGATTTTAAATGCTTCCAACACAAAGTGATAACAATTGTAAATTATCTTTATTTGATTATAATACATTGTATTCATGCACCAAAACCCCCAATTCTACCCCATAAATATGTATGATCTTTGTATCAATTTAATACAGTAAAATAAATGCAAAATTATATACATTCATCATATAAATTTCACATATCACCTATTCATGCTTATGTACCTTCCTCACCGTTGTACAATGCAGTAATCCTTTTCTGACTTCACCCAGTGGTCTAGAATAGATTGTAACCATATTAGCTAATTTAATGTCAGGTTGGAGAAGATGAATATGGCTATGATCGCACAGAACATAACAAACGTAATAACATTGTCACATTACATTAGTGTAGGACTGTTATGTGCCAAATTACAATTCAGCCTCAGTGGTGTCTGTTACCATTAGGGAATAATACATTATAGTGCTGTTTTTTGGTGCTATAGCTTAAGAGGGTGTGGGCACTGCTATTAAAATACCATTTTCAGAATCTTGAACTTTGCCAAAAGAACATCTTTCTGATAGGAATTTATTGTACATTTGTATGAGAATTAGAAATATTTACTGAAACAAAGATGAAATATATCTGATTGTGTCATTTTACTCTGCCATTTAAAAATATCTTTAGCTTTGTTTCTCACTTTCTTTTGTTTGAAAAAAGGAGCCAATATCCAGTGTCTCAGCCTCAATACTAAACTAGTAGAAATGAATCATAACATAAATAAAAATAACTTGGATCCAGATAATGTTAGAGCTGCCAGTAGTGTTAAGCCATGAGCTGATTTGCTGCTGGTGCCACTTACTGCTGAATAAAATTTAGCAATTAACTGTGTCCACAACCAGATACTCATTGAGAGTATGATGAATCTTATTAACCTTGAATCACTCAAGCATTTCTAAATGGCAGCCCTTATTCTGTTGAAAGCAGTTCATTGGAGTATTTACTGACAATGCTTTAGAGAAACTGTCGATGGAGACCAGCCATGATAGCAAAGTGGTGACACAAACTCTGTGATGCTGATGCTCAGGTCACATGGGAAGGTGTGGGTATAAAGTCCCAAGTCCCTCACTGGGTGCACTTGCATGCCTGTGTTTCTGACTCTGTGAGGACAGGGGTAGATAGCAGTGTGTATACTCCAGTGAGGTGCCTGTATCTCTGTCTGTTTCTCTCTCTTCTGTTCAGAATAAACAAACACACAAGCAAACAAAAGCAAATTCAAAACTATGAAGAAAGTGAATCAGACCTGTCTCAGGTTAAATTGTAAAAGATTAAAAAAATGTTAATACTGAGTCAGAAAATGCATTAAAAGAAAAGACAATGTGTGGTAGAGAAATGTAATGGATAATCAACATGTTATCTTTCATTGTTCATATAAATGTATCTTTCTTCTTCTTGCTAATAAACAAAAAAATAGATACAAGAAAGAAGCATTTTTTTTTTCATATTACAGTTGGGCAGCTACACAACGGTTTCTAGCTGTATTTATATCAAAAAAAGTTAAGTGGGGAGGAGAAAAAAACAATACAGTGGAGTAGGGTATTGCTGCATTTGATTAACCAGATTACTCCCTGAATCATTCAGCAGCTAGATAATTCATAATTCTAAGTAGCCTTTTACCCTTTGTAAATGCCACCCATTCGGGCCTCTGAAAATCAAGGAAAATGAAGACCCAATCAGAATGTTTTCTTCACTCATGGATTTTCCTTTTTGTACTTCTTGATTTTTCTTGCTTGATTAAAACTCTGACTGTATAGACTTTCTATTGGCTCTCATGTTAGCACTCTTCATTGCATATCTTATGAAACTATGGAGGTAGCCTTCCATGTCTACACTACTGTGTTAATATTGTCATACTTCACTGAGCCCAACTAACCAGGATTGTGGTAAAAGAGTTTTGCCCATCACCTTGGTTAACTGTCTCTGAGGAATGTCAGTGGTTCTAATTTTCACCAGGTACAATTTCAACATAATCGTAATCTGTATCTAAATACTCCTCTCTGTGTGAGTACATTATGCTCAGGTTTCTTTCTTTGTCTATCAGCTGTAGTCACATAGTAGGTTCAGAATCCAGCCTAGCATGGGGAGACTGCCCTAATTCCCTGATTTTCAAAACTCGAGGACTTTAGGTTTACTTTCACATTTTTAAAAATTTTTCTATAGAGCATGTGCACTCACCAGAGAGAGACAGAGATGCTGTAAACCTTTACAGTTTAGACTGAGACAGGTCCGATTCACTTTCTCTATAGTTGTTATTTTTGTTTCCTTTTTTGGTTAAAAATTAGAATATTAAAGCATACATTGTTTAACTTATTTGGGCTGAGATGCCTAGTAATTGACAGAAGTTGAAATTGAATATAACTATATTCAAGCCCATAAGCTTCTTTGTACCCACCATCCCTCCCAAAGACACAGAGATTCCCTATAAATGCTGTCAAAATTCCCCAGTTGCCAAGTACGGAGGGAAGTAATGAATGGAATTTAGCACTGTGCACTTTCCCCCATGCTCTTCTGACTTTTAATTCATAGATTACATTTTAAACATTGTGCTACATGAAATATGTTCTTTCCTTCAAAGGCTCAGTTGACACTTCTAAAGATGAGTTCAGATTTCAGAGTGAGCTGTCGAAGGTATACTGTCATTAACTTCTATTTCTTTTATAAAAAGATACCGATCATGAAAGAGAGATGGGAATTTTCTGTGATTTTTTTCTGTGACATCCTTTCTGAATTTCTCAAAAATAATAACTTAATATTTGACAACGAAATCTGGCAAAATATTGCCCAGAGTTCATTTGCTTGAGGCAGATTCATAGTGTAAATTATGGAAAATGAGAAGTTAAGATTCATAATTACAATGACCAATGCATGTCTGCCAAGCGTTTCATTATGTAAATTGTATCTCAGTTCTTTCTTTATACAGTTGTTAAGGCAGAAACTTAAAAATAATTAGAAACCAGAGGTTACGTTAGCAGTGTTGTCTCAGAGGTTCTTTGGAAAATTCAGGGAGAAATACAAGATAATGCTGAAACCCAGAATATGAAAAGTCACAAGGAGATTAATAGTAAAGACTCCAGGACCCTTCATATTTGTAGAGAAGGGAAAGAAAGTTCTAGGGAAATATGTAAAGTCCAAAAAAAAAAAGGTCAAGATAAAAATAATATTATGCTTGCATTCAGGAATAATTCAAGGTATAAGAAAAAAAGAGTCACTATGGAGAAAATGTGCCTTGTCTAGTGATACTTTTTCCTTCTCTGAACAAAGCATTCTGTCTTTAATGAGATTTACTGTAGCAATTAAAAACTGTAGAAATCTTTTACAGAGAGGAGCTATGGTCTCCTCTCCAGCTCTGTGCTGTTACACATTTTTCCCACTCTGGTAGCACTCTTCAGCAGCACAGAGTACAAGGGTGATCTGTTAGGTCTGGATATTACAGAGTGTATGGTTTTAATGGCCCTAATGATCTAAATTCGCAGTTCTCAGAAAATGGCCTAAAGGGCATGAGAAGGATTAATCTCCCCAGGATTTGGTGAGATAGGAAGACATAATGGCATTTCAAAACTTGAAATGATTTCAGATTAGAACAAGTTTCATTAAAGAATCACCCGATATAGAAGGAGGTAAAAAAAAAAAAAAATGGGTCGTGAACAAGGAAGAGGCTGCACTTGAGAGAGACAGTGGAAACTGTTCGCGTAGGTGTGAACGCTTCTTATAAATATATAACATATGACCCTGTAGAGAGAGAAACAGATGGAGTATGTAGCATTTTGCTTAGTTTCTTCACTAGAATGGTGCAGTCTCTAATTCGATGTTTGGTAATTCTGCTTGGAAAGCTTTCAGGGCCTCATCTTGATTCCAGTAGCTCAGGGCAGCGCTGACATTGTGAACAATACTGGGTAGAAACAGGGCAATGAATTAGTTTGCAGAGCTTCTTAGGTCATGACGTGATGTCTGCATATCCTAGCTGTGTTCCCATGTCCAGTTTTTGATGATCACTTGGATGCACAACCTGAAGGAATCAATCTGAAAGTGAGGATCCAGACTGATGCAGTCGTCCTACAGTTTGGGTAAGACGGCGCTGCTGAGACTGTGGCTCTGTCTTCGATGACATCAATCATGCATCTGCTCTCTTAGGTCCTATTCAGGGCAAGTGCTCCATTTTACTAAATTAAAAACAGAAAAGTGTCAGAGAAATATCATTTCCTCTCAGCCGCAGGAGATATCACAGAAGTAATTAAACTGGATTTTGGTGTGTCAGACACATTCCTTTTATTGACAGTGACAATAATTCTGTAAATCAAAACCTGGAAGCATTTTCAGTGTTGTTGAAGTGCTAAAGATAAAACCTAAGGTTCTTAAAATTAAATCTCATGAAACTAAAATTGATCTATGGAGTGCAGTATAAGAGGCTGCTGCTGCCTGAGTTGTGAAAGCAACCTCTTTTCTGAAATTCAGTGCCTAAAAGCTATAGGATGGTGATTGTAATTTGTTAGGCGATGCGCTGAAAGCTGGGACAGTGTATAGTCCAATGGAGTAGGTCGTCATTACTCACTCTCATTTATGATTTTCAAGATCACCAGGAAGATCTTCTCCCCACTACCCCAATATTTTCTTTCTTAATGATGCCACTAGATTTGTTTGGCATCCATTTCCTTGGCATTCTTTCATTCAGCATTTAAGGTTCTCCATAATGTCAACAAATACAACTCTATAGTATGCTTTTTTTTTTCGCTTTTGCCATAGGGTGCTTGCACTCTCCAGAGAGAGGGAGAGAGTGAGATAGACAGTGAGGACAGAGAGAAGGAAAGTGAGAAACCATCCCCAAATGGGAATTACCATGTCACAATCCATTTTCCTCTCCTCTCGCAGGATGCGGGCACATGCGCCTGATGTGATTTTCAAGCTGCTGTGTCCAAGACTCAAACTGCAGTCTATCATGTGGGAGTACAGCGCCTTAACCACCACCCCACCTTCTGTCCTCAATGCTTCATTCTTTATATGCTTTGGCATTCATAGAGACACGTAGTGCAGTCATGGAGTGTTCTGTAAGCTTTTGTCTCTGTGGATGATACCTGGGTTGTCTTCCTCCTGCATCCAGCCCTCCACTTTCACTCTGCCTAAGAAAATTCAGCCCTTGGAGATGACCCAGCTCAAAGCAAGTTCATCCAGAGGACAGTCTTTGCTTATTGGTTGATGTCTTCTGCTTCTGAGTCCACACATTTACTACCTAAATGTGTCTGTTTACGTGTGCATGCCTACATTTTCAGCTGTATTTTACATCTCATTCTTCCATTATTGGTAGCATTTTTCAAAGTACCTAGCACTTATTAAATGCTCAGTAATAGTTGAAGGTTGGTGTATTTAACTATCTCATCTCATGTGTGTATGTGTGTTCATCCTTGCCCATTCCTAGGGTTCTTTTAAGAAAATATGTGCGTATCCTGTGACATATGGCAGCAGTAGTTAAGTATGTTCTACTGTATTACCAAAAATGTGTTTTCCATGATCTTTGTTCCTGATAGGAAACACCCAGTGTAATGAAGTTTTATGTAGCTAAAAAGAAAATTAAGAAGTGCTTTGAATAAAGGTGTGTGTGTGTGTATCTGGGGAAAATTTGTACGTGTGTGTGTGTACATGCATGGGAGATGATGGACTTAGCAAACATCACTTTTCATTTTCTTCAGACCTCACTGAGGTCTTGCATTATATATTAGCACAAAAAAATGCTAGAACCTTTTGTCATTTCAGTATAACTATTTTTTGTTCACTTTACTTTTTCCTCATTAATTAGGTGATACCTGCAGGAATAATCACATCATTATGAAATGTTGTACTGCTCATTTGATCTTTTTTATACTAAGCTCTAAGATTTTATAATATTGGAATATTTTTCCAGCAGTAGCATAAGCTCTCTGGGGAAAATGATACCATTTCTTTTACAACACAGTATCACTGTGTGTCCTGCTTTAGTCTCCTGGTGTCCTTGAAGAATTCTCTAAGTGTTCCCTTTGCAAAAGCTATAGAGTAGCCAATGTCCATTTGCTGTAACAGAAGTAAAATCCAAAATATTCTTGATGCTGTTCCTTTCCATATTAAATATGCTAAAGATGGCATTTTTATATACAACTGTACCAAGGACAAGAGGTTCATTTTGCCTAATTGCTTTGGTTTTAGTGATAGCAGAAGAAACAAAATTTGCTTGGTTGTTGATGGATTTGAAAAAATAAATTCAAAAATGAACTCCAAGGACAGTAAAATTTGTCCACCTGAATCAGAAAGAAGGTAGTTAAATGGAAGAGTTGGAAATCTGAGGTTTCCACACGGTGGCTCTGCTCAGCATTGCCAACATAGTGCTGTGAATTTGTGAGTAGCGCGTTTCCTCACGTCTCCCTCCAGGCCTCCTAGACCATTTCTGGGTGCTGTCCAGAAATGTGTGTGATGAAAGACTTCAGGTGATTCTGAAACATCCTCACATTTGAGGACTATTAGACTAAGTGATCTCAAAAGTCATTTCCTTAGTTCTGTGCTTTCTAGAGGACAAAAGACTTAATGGAATTAAAGAAGTTCTAAGTATAATGTCATGATTACATTTGTGAGAGGCTTTCAATACAATCTTGGATGTTTCCTACATGGTAATTTGAAAAAAAAAATGTACCTTTGCACTTTGATTTTTAGCTTCTTTAATTGGCCGGCAATTTTAAGAATCTTTGAAAAAAAATTGTGAATATTAATGGTTATGAAAAAACTAGTTCAGGGCAATTTTTCCCCCTTTAGTATGAGAATAATGACCTATTCCACATGTATATTCCATAATTCTTGCTGGTTTTGATTCTTAAGAATAATACTCTTATCATTGATATAGATTGGGAAATGAAATATGTATTATTCTTGTCTATAAACAAATTCTAACATATAAGAAATCGGAGTCAACTGAACCACTGTCGAAAATGCTCCTCATATGGGGTTTCCTTCAAATGGCCCCTTTTCCATTGTCTATTTCTCCATCTTTACATACCCTTACCACTTGCTAAGTAAGCGTGAGCCCAGTTTCCCAGTAATTCTCTACACAAAATTTCCTTTCTTAGCAGATACCCTATTTCTAATAAGATCTTAGGTCTAGGTCCAGGCTTCTTGTTAGCGAAAGTCATTTCCTTAGTTCTGTGCTTTCTAGAGGACAAAAGACTTAATGGAATTAAAGAAGTTCTAAGTATAATGTCATGATTACATTTGTGAGAGGCTTTCAATACAATCTTGGATGTTTCCTACATGGTAATTTGAAAAAAAAATGTACCTTTGCACTTTGATTTTTAGCTTCTTTAATAGGCCGGCAATTTTAAGAATCTTTGAAAAAAAATTGTGAATATTAATGGTTATGAAAAAACTAGTTCAGGGCAATTTTTCCCCCTTTAGTATGAGAATAATGACCTATTCCACATGTATATTCCATAATTCTTGCTGGTTTTGATTCTTAAGAATAATACTCTTATCATTGATATAGATTGGGAAATGAAATATGTATTATTCTTGTCTATAAACAAATTCTAACATATAAGAAATCGGAGTCAACTGAACCACTGTCGAAAATGCTCCTCATATGGGGTTTCCTTCAAATGGCCCCTTTTCCATTGTCTATTTCTCCATCTTTACATACCCTTACCACTTGCTAAGTAAGCGTGAGCCCAGTTTCCCAGTAATTCTCTACACACAATTTCCTTTCTTAGCAGATACCCTATTTCTAATAAGATCTTAGGTCTAGGTCCAGGCTTCTTGTTAGCAGATTCCCTCTATCTAATAAGATCTTAGCTGCTGGGTCCAGACTTCAAACTGCACAGTCAGCCCGGTGGGACCCAGTGCCTTAGCCACCATACCACCAGCTGACCTCTTTCAAAACAAACATAAAAGCTGGGACCTAGCATGTGACCTTGAGTTATATGGGCCTCAGTGTTCTCATAATAAAGTGAGGAATCTGGTTTGTCTTGTCTTTAAAGTCTGTAGAACTGGGTCTGTGATTCATTGTTGCTACGTTCTTTCTCTTCTTTTTCTTCAACCCTCAGACCTAATTTTACTCATGTTTAAGACTCTACTAACACAGTTTACAGCTCAGTCACATCATACTAATCTTAAGCTATATTTTAGCCAAAGACCTTTCCTGCCAAGTCCTATACAAAGAAAGAACTTAGAAAAAATAAATCTAATTAATGGCATGTCTTCCTCTTCAGAAAGAAAAGTTTGAATTAATCAGAAACACAGGGAAAAAGATTTCAGCTATTTCTTTCATATTTGTGTAGTGTTTATTTATAACCCCTTTTGGATATCTATTTACATAAAGATTGTCATAAGTTGACATTTTTTAGCAGTAAACACTCCTATTTGTTTAGCTGAGTGCTAGGGATAATTATTATTAATGCCTAAATAAATGCTTTTTGATGATGAAAAACACAATGGTATACCCCCATATATACAGTTATTATATGTTAATAAAAATATTTTTAATTAGCTATATAATTAGTGATATATAGTTGTTAATATGAGCAGTAATACTACTAGTAATTGAACATTCACTATTTGCTAGGTCTTTTTTACATTAAAATGATTTCTTATCATGATATTCTTGCATAATAGAAGTTGCAACTATTTACAAATGCTGTATCTAAGCCTACAAAGTATGCCTGTGTTCTCATGTTAATAAAAATTAGAACTCACTTCAAACTCCATTATCTGCTATCACCATTCACAGATTCCATCATGAAACCTCTCAGTATTAGATACACCAGTTGAGATGAGTCATTCATTCTTTACTTCCATTTCAAATCTTTTAAAATGTATACACAATGGATATATATATATATATATACACACATAATATTTCAATATAAGAAATGGCAGAAATAAGAAAGAACTGAAAAAGAGAAAGTTTACTCCTATTTTGCCTTCTAAATCACTCATCTGCAAGTTGACATCTTATATTGATACATATCAGTAAAGATGATTAGCAGACTTAATGAAATCTTACAAAACTGCAGCTTCAAAAACAAGAACTTTTGGTATATCTTCAGTGAATGAGAAGATTTTAAAAATGATTTGCGAATCAGCAGGTGGTATTGTGGTTAAGGCACTAGATCCCACATGATGGACTTCAGGGTTCAAGTCCCAGACCCAGTGACTTGAAAATTACACCAGGCCCATGTGTAATGCATGCCCAAAATCCTGAGAGGAGAATGAAGGAGAAATGACTGTGGTGTGGCCATCTCCTCTGGGGGCGCGGGGAGGGGGACTTCTTACTTTTCCTCTCTCTCTGTCTCTCTCTAGTAAACATATGCACACTTTGTCAAAAAAATTTTTTTTAAGATAACATTTATGAAGTTAGAATATGGGACATTCTGATTAAAGCAACAAAACATAGGAATTCTCTAAGATTCTGCAAATTGGGGATGTTGGGTAAAAAAAATTGAGAAGTGCTAGGCATTTGATTTTTCAAGGTTAGCAGGGTTCTTCTACTTTATACTTTTGGTGTGTTGGGGGAAAGATTACCTTGCTAGTAAGAGCAGCTTTTCATTAAGTTTCCTCTTTTACCTGTAATTTCTACACTTCTGAACAGATAATTTCTTCACAGTACTAGGAGCTACTGTGATTTAATTTAGTGAGTTCCATCTCTCCAGCTGTTACTTTCACTGTGTGTGACTTTAATACCTCTGCTTCTGGCCTAAAATACTGTGGGGGAAAATGAGGAACAGCAAGAAAGTGTTGTTCCACCTTCCGAGTGTCACATGTGAATAAGGAAAAAGGCCTGTGCTTTAGGACTCTGCGGATTTCTACATATCTCCACTGTAAATTTCTGAATCTGAGGTTGTTATTAATTGAGCGCTTACTATGTACAAGACACAAGAACTACAGGAAGTGAAATGATTAGATTTCTTCTCCAAAGGCATTTTCATTTTTGTTGAAGAAACGATTTCCTAAGCTCCAGGCCAGTAGGGGGTTGTGTCTGTTCTGTTCCATGACCTGTCACAAGTAGCTAAAACTAGTGGCTGGTACTTAATAAGTACTCAATTAATATTTATGGAATGAATTAAATACATTATTAACAAAATAGCTAGCAATTTGGGGCAGCAGGTGACGGGGAGTTTAAGGTGATGGATCCCACATGGCTGGCTACCTAGTTTGAATCCCAAACTTGGTAGCTTGAAAATCATGCCAGGTGTGTGTATGTGCGTGCCCAAATCCTGAGAGGAGATTGGAGGAAAAGGGATTGTGGCATGCATCCCCTCCCCCGGTGGGGGTGATTTCTCACTTTCCCTTTTTCTCTCTCTATCTGGCTCTCTGATGAGTATTCACACCCTATGACAAAAATTGAAAAGAAATTAAAAAAACTAACAAGGGAAGTGCTTCTTGTGTGGTATCGAGAATTGCTGTGTGTGTGCTCAGAAGAGAGAGAATGCTCAGTCGTCAGCTGGCTAAATGCATGGGAGCAGAACGTAATCAGGGAAGAAGAAGCAGGGTGAGGCCTCCCTACAAGGGAGATAATGTGTGCAAAAGTGAATCTACACAGAGAGTGTTCACCGATCTAAACACATCTGTTGTACCTCTACTGTAACATTGGGCACTCTGCCAAGCTCTGTTTGTGGAGAAATAAACAAGGGGGTGCTTTGGGTACAGTGGAAAGATCACAGACTTTGGAGACTAAGAGATCCACAATTGTTTTCTGACTGCCACATGGTGCCCTGGTGGCCACAGCCAAGGCTCTTAATGTATCTGAGACTTAACTTCTTCATCTGTACAATGGGGACATGACGCCGATCTTACAGAGGGTTTTTCAGAATTAAAGGCGATGTATGGTAAGATATTTACTGTACTTCAAAACCAGGATTCTGTACTTTGGATGCTGCCCTTGCCTTTGCTTTTAAGGGGTTCATAGGTAAAGGAAATAACTGACATGAATGCACATCATTATTGGATGACTGAAGAAGGGCTTTAGTAGCATGCTTTTCAGCACCTGCAGGCTGAGATGCAGACTCACAGCTCTCCCCTCTCTCTGTACACCTACTGACTCCGAATATGCACTTCGCAAGATCCCAGATGACTCATACGCACATTAAAGTGTAAAAAAAAAAAAAGCCCTGCTCTAATAGAAGTTTCTAAGGAGGGCAGAGCAAGGAATGACTAACTCAACTTAGGGAACCTAGTAAAGCCTTCTTTTAGAAAGTGACATTTAGAGAATTCAAAAAGATTACATTCTTGTAAATTAACATATTTAGTGAATCAGAATTTCTATTTCAAAAAATTCTCTACAGCTTCACTTTCTTGACTTCTCCATTTCAACATCACACTGACTTTTGGTCATCTCCAGTGCTTTAGCAAGCTAAATGCATACCAAGGCAACATTGTAGCCAAGAGAGGCCAATTCCTGCTTTCCTGCTTCTATGCACAGGAAGAATCCTGCTTTAAAATCTCAGAGTTACTGTCAACCTGACCATAAAAGATCTGAATTCCCCAGCCCTCTCCTAGGCATTTCAGAATGAAAGCATCTCATAGGGTTCTCTAGTTTAACCAGAAAGGTCTTGGCCTTTGGTCTTGCTTCTTTCCAGGCCAATAAAATGGGATAATGTAAGAGTCCATCACTTGAAGCTCAGGAAAAAAATAAATACCCAGTTTTCCATAGGCTTTCCCTGAAGGCACCTTAGGCTTCACATTCATTTTCTTTTTAATGTGTGAATTGCTCCTATTTTATGTGAGCCACGTGGTTCTGTTCATTGAGTTGGCAGGTGGCTCCAATCCGTAATTATGATCTTGATTGTCGGCTGCCAAAACACAAAAGGAAACTGTAGTAATCCACTCTGGTGCTCTTTAGTGAATTGTTGCATATGCTTTTTGGTGTATCGGTGTACATAAATCTCACAGTAGCAATAAAACTATTAGGGTAGTAAAAGATGCATTTTAATTTTTGTAAAAAGTGTCATAAAATTCAATTAACTACACTTTCTCAAATAGCAGTTCACTCTGGGAGGCTCAGGGTTTCCTAATCTGAAATTACATGTTCCTTCCACTTTTCCTAGTGACCTCCATTAATGCTTTAATCATTACACCTACTCATATCTTGCAGCATTATCATCTCCTGGGGTCCCTTTGTTTCCCTATCTTTCTGTACGAATTTTCTTGCTTTTCCACTTGCAGCTTTAGAGTCACTTCCAATACAATGAGACTTTCCCTCTCGCCCACCCCCGCCCATTTCCTTAATTAGAAGGAGAAAGGGAGATGAATAGGGTAAGTAAACCACACAAATTGAAGCATTATAATTACCCAGGAATGGAGGAAGATGGTTTTTGGTGCTGTACCGGCAACTAATGAGGAGAAACAGAGATTTTTATTTATTAGACTACCAGAGAATCTGACTAACCCCTACTTTGCTAATCTATAAAAGTGAACATTTCTCCTATATTTTTAGATTGTTCACCTTCTCCTCAAAAGTAGTTTAATAGCACAGAACAGAGAAAGGTCTCCTGGCGTTCAGATTTTATTGCTTTCCCTGACTAAAGTGCAGTACATTTCCTTGTATAATTACACCCCAGTTGTCACAATAAATGAACACAGTATATTTTACGATACACTTTGCTTGCTTATTATCATGTTTGTTCACACATCTCTCAGACTTAATAACCCATGGGGGCTTCCACCCATTGGTAAATGGAAATTAGTGACGTTCTCTGTTTCACTTGTGAGATTTTTATTTCAATTGTACAAAGTCATAAGCAGGATACTTTTTTAAAATATAGTATCGTAAGAAGAATGATTTTAAAAATATCTGGAGCTTTGTGATATTCCCTGCCTCCTGTGTGACTTTTCTAAATCTCTTTACTAATCTCGCAGTACCAACAAAGGTAAGTATTAGTGAAATGCATTTTTTAATAGAGACAGTGATGTTTCTGATTATTTTATAAACAAAATAAAATCTTTCAGGTAAACAGAGCTCTCTTGTGAGATACAAATTATATTTGATTTCAGGTTGACCTTTCCCAAGGAACTGTTGCTTTCTATATTTGTGGCAGGACCAGAAAAAAAAAAAAATAGGAGAATTTTCATTTAGTTTAATTAGTTTGGGGTCAAATATATAAGACTGCAGCCTGATTAGCAGAGGCATTTGAAGGTTGGCCAATCTAATGGGTTGTCGGGAAAGTTGGCGTATTTTTCCATGCACAGATGTGCCATGACTTTCCCCAGGATCCAGTACTTCTGGCATGGCAACTGAAGAGCTTAACATAGAGATTAAAATGTGCATAAAGGTAAAGAGCTCATTTTATACTTTTATCTAACAAGAGGAGAAAGGGATTACAAGCCTTGAATTATATGATATTTAGTTTTTGTAAATTTTCAGGGCATTTTCCCTCACATCAGACAAGGTACAGTCATTTAGGTTTGATCATCAAAGAAAGACTTAGGTTATGATTTTTTGATAGATTTGAAACAGTTTCGTCTGATTAGAAAACAATACAAACTTGTACTATAATTTAAAATACCCTCCTCCCTCTCCACATAGAAAGACCAAACAAGTTCACTGTAATTTCACAATTAGACTTTTCCTCTTTTAAAGGAAGTTTTCAACAACTGAGAAATATCACTCATAGGCCAGCAGGTGGTGTGGTGGTTAAGGCACTAGATTCCCACATGGCAGATGGCCTGTGTTCAAGTCCCAGATCCAGTGGCTTCAGTATCATCCCAGGTTCATGTGCACACATGCCCAAAAATCCCAAGAGAAGAATGGAGGAGAAGAGATTGTGGCATGGCCATCTCCTCTGGAAAGGGGGGGGGGGCATCTCACTTTCCCTCTCTGTATCTCTCTGTAGAGCATACCACCCTGTGGCAAAAACCTACCAAAAATATTAATAAACAAATAAAAATTTTAAAAAAAGAAAAGAAAAATTAATACCATTTGCTATGGACGTAGTGAGTTAGGGGAGGGAATGAGTAGGAGTGGCAGGGGACTAAAGATGTGATGTTCTGCAAAGCTGAGCCACATGGGAACATTTCAAGTTTAGTTCCAGAAACTTTGATGAGTAAGCCGGGCATGTATGTGCCCGTGATCCTGAACTGGCTGAGCTAGGGCTGGAGTGCAGCATCAAGATTTTTTTGGGAGTGCTGTCTCTCTGTTTCTTTCTCTGTCTTTCATGGTCATAGAAGAAATAAATAAACTATTAAAAAAAAAAAAAGATTGAAGGAAGGAAAGAAAGAAAAAAGGAAGAAAGGTATTACATTTACTATGTGCAGTAGATATAAGACAAGAACCACTACGTAGGGTTGTATAATTTCTGTATTGCAGAAATCTAGGAGACATTACCATCTCATAGTCACTGAATATTTGAGCCTTTTCCCCCCTTACTGCCAGAGGGACATGCACATATAGAAGGGAGGGAGAGAGAAAGCAACTCCAATGGGTCTGGTCATGCCATAATCCTCTTTCTTCCACGTCTACATCTCATCAGGATTCTAGGCATGCTTGTGGATACCCAGCATGTTTTTCAAGCGGTTGGGTGGGATTTGAACCCTAGTCAGTCTGGTGAGATTATGCTTCCTCCATGTGACTCTTTAACCTCTGCACTATGAGTCCAGCCCTGAGCCATTATTTTGACAGATTTTTCTGCAGCTAATGTGCCTTGATTAATATACACTTATTTATTTAATTTGTCAGTCCTCACAGAGTTACCTTATGTGCTTCAATGAGCAATACAAGACAGTATAAAATCAAGATCAATATGGTATGATATAATATAAATCATACTGGCTTTATGAGTGTCGGACAACTTAAACTAGGACTTAATATTTATGTAAGATATCCTTCTGTTCATTTAAAAGGATTAGGAAGTTAAGGATGTCAATACCATGTGAAGGGACCATATTCTCAAGAAGCAGCAAGGTGGAAGAGTGGCACAGAGTAGGGGCCAGCAGGTGGCATGGTGGTTAAGGCACTGGACTCTTACATGATCGACTACAGTTTGAGTCCCTAAGCCAGTGGCTTGAAAATCACACCAGGTAGGTGTGAGAATGGAAAAGGGATGGCAGGGAGGCCATCTCCTCTGGGGGCATGGTTTCTTTCTTTTCTCTCTCACTGTCTCTTTCTGCTATGAGCACATGTTACCTATGACAAAAACCTTCTGTAGAAGAAGAAAAAAGAGTAAGGGCTGTCTCTGAGTGATCTTCTCTTGAGGAAGTCTCCTCTTCCCAGTCTCAAGGTAGGAAGCTTGTCATAGTACCCTCCCTAATACAGCCCATTTCCCTGCCATGCCCTTTGTTCATGTGCGGTCCTCTTATATATTTCTTGGGGTTGACAGGTATACCATCTACCTACATTGAGGATATTCTTTGTGAGGTGTACAGGGGTAGTTAAATTCCCATGTATCCTAATTAAACTGAGGATACAAAGATAAACAGGCAGTTGTAGTGCTTTCCTTCATAGAGCTTATAGGTCGCTAAGAGTGGTTCTCAGATAGAGGTGGATCTCAGCGTCTCAGAGCTCCAAGTTTACTTGCCTTTTGAGCTTAGACATACCATCCTTATAAACTTTTTATTTTTTGGACTTTGTTATGATTCATTCCCTTTGTGATTTAAGAGTCAAATGAGCAGAAGCAATTATCTTTCTACCCTTGTGGGTACATGCAGACATTCACAGAATTCCCCCAGTTCAGAGATTTTACTTCTTGCAACTACCTTCATTATAATACTTCCCTGATTGTGAGTGAAATACATGGAATTTATTTTCCTTTCAAGTACTCTTTATTTTGCCTGATGGAGTAGGTTCTTTTGTTATCTAAGATATTGAGGGCCATCCAGAAGGCCACGAACAGCCTCTTTTACAAAACTCAAAGGAAGAGGACATGGTGGGATAAAAGATGGTTGGCCTCCAAAGCGAAATTATGCTTCTGCCGTGGCAGCAGGAACAAGCTGTAGGCACATGCTTTCTGTATGCTATTTTGGTAGTAAATTATGCTAGAACTCGAGTAAAGCAAATGAGACATTCACCTGAGCACAAAATTTAAGAGGTACCCCAAACTCAATAATTATGAAGAGAAATTATATTTAACACAATATTTTGGAAAATCAAGTTAGTACAAAAAAAAAAAAAGGCAAAATTTAAATGATGATGTCATCAGTATTACAATTCTGATTCGTCCTTTCATTTCAGACTCCAGAATAGCTCAGCTCCCCTGTTATTGATCATATCTTTAAACGTTTGATAATTTGTTCATCTTGGGCAGATGTTTAATTTATGTGTGTGAGTGTGTGTATGTGCACGCGGTGTTTTAGTCAGGGTCTTGCTATGTCGCAGTTTCCTACCTCAGCCTCCTTAGTTGCAGGGACTACAGGTATAAGCCCCTCTGCCTGGCCTTGAAGGTGGGCCAGGCATCCAACTCAGATCTTCACATGGCGGTCTCAACCTGCCAAGCAGCAGTGTCTACCAGCACCTTCTGTTGCTGCTTGGACAAGAAAAAGAAAAAGATAATAATAATTTCTAAAATAATAGTGTTGACTTTGAGACATTCCTTGAAAAAATTATTTAACTTTATTACTGAGTCTTTGGTATCCACTTAACTGTTTCTAAGGCAAGTGCCTCTCCCTAGTCCTACCAAATGCCTAAATTAAAGAGGTCCAATCAGCAGACGCATAATTAGAGTGAAAGCAGAGCTGCATCTTGAACTTGACTATCTTCATTATTATTTCATAAGTCCTATGACTCATCTGCAGGGCTGTAAATCAGAATTCAAATAAATAATACTGAGTGTATGACACCATTATGGGTGTTGTGGGTGCTGTAATTTGCTGTGGGGACTCAACTTCACAATCAGGGAGTTAATTGCATCCCCTTGCATTTCAGAAATTAAAGTCAGGCAGCGCTGCCTCACAGTTTTCTAGGAGATCTTATTACTTTTATGTATTTATTTTTTCATGTGACATAAAATGGATACCCCACAGCTAAAATTAAATATCTTTTACTCCTCTTTAAACTAGCTAAAACCAAAGGTTTATTTATTTATTTTTTCAATCAAAGAAAGAAAGATTCACTGCACATTCTTTGATGGTGTTGTCATTGTATAGAAATTTATAAAGCACACTTGAAGTCACAAAAGCAATGGAGGAGGAAGAGGTAGAAAATTCTTGATAAACACATTGTAGGTAGCAGCATTGTTTTCTCCTCCAAAGCAGTCCACCCCTAGAACTAAAAATTCAAATACACTTTTATGTTTAATTCTACATTTTATGCCCCAGGCACATCTTTGTAATTAAACAGTCAAGTGATAAAGTTATTTTTAAATTTAGAAATGACAAACTATAAGAAATAGAAAACACCCCACAGATAACTGAGGACAGGTTTTATAAAAGGCATATTGGAAGACTAGAATCTTTTACATGTTTAGTCATGAAAATAAATAAGTATATATGCAATTATTTTGATTGAGAAGTACTTGCAATTGTAAAGACCTTTAATTCTATAATAAAAAGAACAGTGGCATCTATCATTTCTTGGTCATTCTAAATGATCTCTCTCACTCTCCTCCTACAGAGTTAAAATCTTAAGATTCAGAGATTTTCTAATGTTTAGCCCCAGATCATATATTGTTTTAGAGGTACATGTCAAACTGGGACTCTGGAATCCTAATTCTCAGTGGAGTTCCCTTGCCACTCTGTAACATGATACCACTTAGTCCATAGTGCTATTCCCCCTTAACTCACAGACAACTCGCTCTTAGTTGTTCTCCCACAAACCCAGATGATCTTCTCCTTTCCATACATTCTGTGCAGTCAGAGGTCGTACTTGAAGACAAAACTGGGTTCACTAGAAGAAAACTCACAATATTCCTGCCAGCTCCACCTTTTTTTTTTTTTTCACATAGTTTGCTTTGGAGGTATGCCATGCTTTTTGTTTGTTTCGAGAGAGATTTTTGCTATAGGGCATGTGTCCTTGCTGGAGAGACAGAGAGACAGAAAGCGAGATATCCCCCCAGGAGTGATGTCCTGGCCGCTATCCCTTCTCCTCCACCCTCTTCTAGGGATTTTGGGCATGCACACACACACGCCCAGTGTGAGTTTCAAGACTCCAGGTCCAGGATTTAAACTGTGGTCGACTACATGGGAGTCCAGAGATGTAACCATTATGCCATCTGCTGGTCCCTGGAAGTGTTTTTAATGTCTTACCTCACTTATCTCCTCAAGGAATCAGAACCCTTGAATCTTCAACCTTGTTTTTTGGATTATACTAATGGTCTTAAAGATGAATAAGCCAGAAGCTGTTTTTGTTTTTGTTTTTGATCTAGCATCCTCTTTATTTCTTTTTGTTGGCTTCACAGCCAATATCTGTGAAAAATTTTATTTATAAATGCAACCTAATGTCAAATTACACACATTTATTCAACTTGCTCCAATCTGGCATCCCTGTTAAAACCACTCTTTCTGAAAGCACCAGTAATTTTCATATTGTCAAATCTATTACATATTTTCAGTTATCTTCTTATTTGGTCTCTCATCAGGGCATGCTTGGTGGCTTCCTCTTTCTAGAGCATTGAAACTACACATTCCTGGTTGTCCTCCTCCTTCTGTAACTTCTTCTCAGGTGTCTTCACCTGTCTGCTAATGGTTGAAGTGACTCAGGACTTGTTTTCAGAATCCTCTTTATAATATTCCTATCATCCAAATAACCATGTCCTTAAATACTGTCCTTATACCCATGACTGATCTTTCTGTCACCAGCCCAGGCTTCTCATGTTCAGATTTTTGCATGCAAAATTGAGTTTATCGCTTCTGCTTGGATATCTCACAGTTACATTGACTGTAGCAGAGCTGAGATCTGAACCCAGGAAGGCTGGTTCTTGAGTCCTTGTTTATAAGAAATAGTTCGTATCTGTAGTAGCAATGCTGCCTTAAGAAGTTGATAGTTAGATGTGACTGACACATGTAACATTAATCCAGTGCATGAAAGCAGAGACTCAGCCAGAATTATTAGTGGATGCTGACCCAACTCTGTAAACATTTAATGGTGCTTAGAAAGAATTGATGTTTTATCATAGCATCTCATGATTCTTGCCTTGTTTTTTAACAACACACACTTAATTCTGAATGCATATAAACTACCAAGATTGGATCAGGAAGACATAGAGAATCTGAATAGACCTATAACAAGCCAGGAGATTGAATCAGTAATTAATAATCTCCCAACAACACACTTAAGTAGTAGGTGTAAGGACAGGAAACCCTCAAGTTAGATGCTGGTAGGTGATCTTTTGTTTAATGTAAGTTTTTGGAAGTTCACAATAAAATTTGCATTATTTCGATATTGCTTGATTAGAGACTATTTCTTTATTGAGAAAGACAGAGAGAATGAGAGTGGGAGAAAAACAAGCACTAGTCAGCTGGGTCTCACACCACAGTCCTCCTCCTAGACTTCTCAGCCAGCTAGGATCATACACATGCGTACACAACCTGCATACACTGGTCAACCTGGCGGTCGAATCTTGATCTTTTGTATGGCTTACAGTGTAGAAGAGCGTTGTGTTACCACTGAGCTACCATGGCTGGGCTGAATTATTATTTTGATATTCTAAGACCAAAATAATAGGAAGCTGTTTTGTGTCTATTTGGCATCTTTCCTATTTCTTCCACCTACAACTATGCTTACAATAATTAATTTATAAGATAAAAAAGTCTAGAACAAGTTGTGCAGACGGTTTGTTATTTCCATGGAGTGGGTGTCTTGGACAAAATGCACAACCCCATTCTTTTCCTATTAGACTCATGGGAAACAAATACTGTTTTTCTGTCTTTCCCACCCACTGCTGGAAAGAACAAATGCCAATTATTCCAATTAAAATGATATTGGTGACTTTTTATTTTACATTAAAGTAAATCTTGTTTAATGTTTGGTATCATTGAAGAGTTGTATAAATGCTTTATTTTTGAGAGGAGACTGAAATAAATCTTTACTCATTCATGCCTAAATCCTTCTTTTAAAATAATACTTAGAAAAAAAGAGGGAAGAATACACAGAAACATAGAAATAAAATAGGACTAATATTTCATTTACCATGAAGTTGCTCATTATATAACTAATCTATAATTTGAAAAGCATTCCAACATGGAACTACATTTTTAAAAAATGATCTCCTTTGTCTGAATGATAGGAATTGAATTATTTAAATTTACTAGATTCCTTAAGCAATATGTAGTCTTCTGTAGTGTTCTGATTAAAAAAATATCAGAAGTTTTATAGAAGGAAAGGTAATAAATATAGAAAAAAATCAGAACATCTAGAAATTCAGTGTTCTTTGCTGTTTAATTGCATAAAACCTAAGTTAATGTGCCTATAAAAAAATCCAATAAACCAGAAAGACTATCCTTGATGAAGATTCAGAGTGAAATGGAAATCCTATTAAATCTGTTATAGATTCACTTTCCTTCTATACCACAATGAATGCACTTTAAATTTCTTAAATCAAATAGAAAAGAAAAATTTGTTTTAAAGAATATAAAAGCAGTATATAAACTTACACATATGATAGATTGGAAGCCATATACATGTACTTTTATAAATCAAAAAGGAGAGTTCAGAGGTAAAAAAAAAATTCTTAGAGGAAATATGAAATTATTGTTCACGGTAATCTTGGATCAATTAGTTGGGAAAAATCAGAAATAGCACAATAGGAAAACTAAATGACAATGAGTCCTTCTTTTCAAATGTCACCTTCTCAATTCTCACCTTACTGAGTGTGTGATATAAAAATCACACATCACCCACCTAATTCAGCTTATTATGTACCTTATTTTCTTCTTTTTTGTAAAATAGAAAATACCTCCTTATTTTCTTTTTAAAACTTAATCAACATCTATTCAATAATCTGTTTTAGTATTCATATTATTTATTACTGTTCTTGTCTCCATAAGAGCAGGGATACAATCAGTTTAAGGACAAATATATGGTCAGCTTGGTTTACTCTTAGATCTGAAAACAAAACAAAACACAACAAAGCAAAACTCAGTAGTCAGATTTGGCTTTTGTAAACTAGCTCCGTCAGATTTGAAACTTTTAAGTGGTTGTACCTACTCTAAATATCCTATCTCCAGTCTTAAGTCCAACTGTAAGAATCACTGAAGATTCTAGATCCCATTCCATCTAGAATCTGTTTTTCTCTCCAGCC